>NC_049171.1:36044887-36189887 GCF_009769625.2 Cygnus olor
GTGTTTGAATATTTTTTCCCCACCTGCCCACCAATTATCATAGTCTTCTTTTGCTTAGTCACCACAGTTTCTATCAAATAAGGTCAAATGGGAACTTCCATAAATGACTGCTTTATCACTGAAGCTAGCCCCAGCAGTGGAATCCCAGGTAGAAGCTCTCCCAAACTGTAGTGCAATGTTTTGTCTTCTGCTGCAGTAATGAAGGTTCATCTCTAAGAGATTTTGCTCTGATCTGTTTATTGCAATGTTTCTGAACCACAGCTACAGAGCCCAGCATGTAACCTCCTGTGTAAACTGAACCCATCAGGGCAGTACCTACTAAAATGGCAGACCTACCTAAATGACAAGCAAAATTACTGCAATTTTGTTAAACTCTAAGCCCTCTTGAGGAAAGAAGCTCCTCTGCTTCAAACATTATACATTTTATATTCTGTAGCAATAAATTCTAAAAGATGTCAATATTGACAGAAGTTTTTCAGTCATGTTACCCTAAATGCCCTCAGTGCGTTACGGCAGCAAATGGTAGTGCAGGTTGTGTCCTAGGAGGGAAATTTTCTTTGGCCACTCCCTTGCCAAGGATAGATATAACACAAATATTGCCTATTACAAATATTTCTTCTGAGACAGTTTCCCAGACTGCCAAAAGATTTATAGCATTTTCCCCCTTGAGATTGGCTTATGTATAAAAACATCTTTATCCGGAAAAGGAAGATGAAAAGTTTTGGTTTTCTTCTACACCAAATATACATTACAAAAATGCCCCATATTCATAAAAATATAGATATCAATTTTCCAAGAGAAAGAGATGGTTGACACACGCCATTCATCTAAACAAGGAGTACTAAAGGCATCAGAGATTTGGCGAATACAAACAAAACAACGTGGCACAATACTTGAGCAGCTAATGAGTTATCCTTAAAGGACCTGTTAATTTTACTTAGCTTGTGATTAGTTCATTTTGGTTAAAATTATCTCTCACTTTTTTTTTCTTTTTTTTTCCTTTTTTTTCTTACTCTTCCTGTTTTACAGGACGGCAAACAAAAAATCTAGAAAGTAGAAAGACAATCCGTAAGGTCAATCTAGATGAGCCTACAGTGCATGACAGGTGCAGTCCTGGTAGGTGCAGCATATCTGGTCTCCCATGCAAACCATGGCCACACTCTGCCTCCAAATCTGGCCGTGCATGACTCCCTTGTCTGAAAAGGTTGCCTTTGGAATATAATAGTGCTATAGACTGAGAAGCTGCAGTGCGTTCCAGTAGGCCCCCGGCCTCTTTGATAAAGAGATGACATTGAGAGTACCTCCAGAGTTCATCTACCACACAGTTCAGACATATGCATGATCCCTGCTAAGTGTCACATACTTGACACCCTCTTCAATTTTACTGAAATAAAAGATATTCTTGATTTTTACTAGGATTTCCCAGTAATATGCATTTTGACAATTCACTAGAATGGAACATTTTCATAACAACTTGTCATGAAATATGAATGTTACAAATCAGCAAACATTTTAAGGCATGTGGGGAGATACAAGTGTTTGCATATGACATTTGGAAGGAATCCAGTAAAATCGGAGCATCTTGGAAAACTGAGAATGTTTCTAATGTATTTATGCTTTAGCTACCATAAATGATTTAACTGATTTACTTATACGTGAAGAAGCAGGTAGAAACAACCTAAAGTGTATATACATTCTCCTTGCTAACTTACCTAGAAGGAAAGAAGCTGTTTAGGAGGAAGTGGTAATTTCATAAACAGAAGACAATAAACAGCTTCAAAGGTGCAATACTTTGCCATCAGTATGCTTGTTTTATTCTATTATGATTTCTTTGAATTATGTAAATCAGAGTGGAACGATACCATAACACGTCCCCAGGGCATGAATCACACCACCAACTGTTTCTCCACCAACTCTTCTGTAAGACAGATGAAAAAAAACAGCCTTGGACCACATGGCTTCTCCCACTTAATATGGAAGTCTAGTATGATGTGAGAAGTAAACAGTGCCTTTATACCCTGCTTTTCCTCAATGGCAGACTAAACCTTTGCTTTTTCCAGGAGCATGTTTACCTAATTCTCCCTGTTACCTCTGGGTACCACTGCCCATCACATATCCCTCTCTCCCAGATGCAAGTGTTCCCATCTAGAGAGACACAAAGTGCACATGATTTATTTATTTATTTGTTTGTTTATTTATTTTTATCCTAGCATTAAAATTACACAATTTATATGAGAAATGATACATTCAACAACATCACCAAGAACATGTCAATAAACGCTAGTTTACAAAGAGGCATGTTAATATGATTGAATTTGGTGTGAAATTTCAACACCTAATGTGGAGATTCTGAAGATTTGGAAATTTTCTTAAAAAGATTGGACTCATTATTCTTAGAGTCATGTGTGTGTAAAAATAAGAGAGATGTTGCTTTATTCAACACAGTAAAATTATTTCAAATGCATGTATTTTTAAATGCACAGCTCTGACTTTTTCTGTTTCACTTATGAGTTTTCCAGGGAATCAAAATCAAGAGATAATGACTCAACATTTCACAAATCTCTCTCTACCTCTGTGTCTACATTTGACTTGTATGGTGTCCCTAGGACCAGGAGCAAAGGTTCAAATATGAATCCTGCTTGACCTTCTGCTGCTCAATGAACTAGCTTTTGCTATTGATCTGTGTTGCAGAATCTACCCCAAAACCACATCTTAAACTTGCTTAAACCGGCCACCTAACTACCTAACACAACAGCATTCTGATGTGGAATAAATGTGCCCAGACAACATAACTTGGACTTCATACACACTTTTGCTGCTGTTAAAACCCAATAAAATTATTATTATTATTATTATTTAATCTCACAGAAATTCTGTCATTGCTCAGACTACTTTGAATGAAAAATAATCACAGATGGAAGAACAGCCTGAGTACACATTGCCTGTGGTAGCTTATTTTGCTATGAAGTACCTGACAAACATACTACCTACAGTAAGCGTATTTGCTTACCCCCTAACAAGAACAGGATGGGCTTATACTTTGACTGGAGTTTCAGGAAAGAGCATGAGAGAGCTCCTGATGCAGGTAAACTGGTTTCAATATCTCACCCAAAAATTGAGACATTGCAAACACACACTATGGAAAGTTCCATTTATTTTGACAGGAGGTAAAGAAAAAATTAACTGAAGTCTTCCTCTACTCATGGATGTCTGTAATATTCAGTGTCAGGTCATGTCTACAAAGGTTAAGTTTTGGTAAACTGGAGGGAAAAGCATTGGATTTGTCCAGCTCTCTGTGCTCTGAAACACTTGACATTTGTGAGATAAAATGATAAAATGGTTGTAACACCCTGAGCACTTTTTTGGCAGATGCTGACAATTCCATAGTAACTGGAAACTTAGTAAGAAATCTAAAGCCTGATCACTCAAGTTAGACTGCTTCTTCTCTCAGTAGCACTATGACTGGTACCTTTCAATTGAATAATTGAGTCTGTGTTTTGTTGTTGTTGTTGTTGTTTTCTTTTTTTCTTTTTCTTTTTTTCTTTGAAAGTACTCGATTAGTTTAGGCTCCCTGTCATTATTGCAGGACAGGAAAATGGGATTGTATGATGTGGTGGAAAGGGGTATTTAAGGAGTATTTCACATCCACAGCTTGAAATTACTTACAGCCATTCTCACATCATTTAATTGAAGCATGAGAACAAAATCTTTTTAAGATGGTTAATTTTTCCTGTGGTATAAAGTAACCCATCCCATATTCTTATTTTATAATTACTACTGCACACTGGAAACAGCAACTAAAAGAGCTCATGCCATTCTTTACCTGACATAAACTGCAAGAAGGCAGTTGTGAAGTTTTTAGCCAATAAAAAAGAAGGATCTCTACAAGTCATTATGTGTTCTCTGTAGTCTAAAAAAAGCTTTACCAGGGGTGACTTTTATGTCCTTTACCACTTTCTCTCCTACCCACTTTGGAAAGATAAACATAACAGGCAGTGCAGATCATTCTGATTACCTTTCAGATACCCAGGTAAGCAAGTTCCATACACTGTCCCAAATGCCTTAATTACAGAGACATATCTGTGCCTTTACCTGCTGTGTGAATGAAAACTCTAGTCAACACCACTCTTTCTGAATCAGAACTGTGACAGTACTTTCCAGCTTTCATCACAACATCTTCCTGCTTGTGCAAAGTGGTTTCATTCTCCTCCTGCTTTGCTCCTTTGCTGCAGTGACCTGTTCAGTCTGATGTAGTAACCTAACAGCAATTTTGTCCTCCCTGGTCCTCACTTATAAAAGCCAAGAAAAGTAGTACTTCTCACACTTGTGCTTGCTAGAAAATAGTCTTGTTCTTATCACCAAGTTTCAAACTCACTTCAATAAGGCAACTAAGAAATTACTTAGAGGAACAAAGAATTTTAGCTTATTTTTCTCTAAGGGATTTTCTCACAGGTTTCTCCAAAGCTATTACCCCAACACTGGTATCCACAGCTGCAGTACTTGCTGACTCAGACTGTTATATATTTATTTATATACTGTCATAAAACTCTTCACAGGAAAGGAGGTATGACTCCCAGCAAGCTCTTCATAGAAATTGTTATCTCTGCCTGGTTTGTCATGTCTGCAAGAAAATTGTTCCAGTAATCTTCCTAAAGATATGACATTGCCTACCTGGTGAATCAAAACAGTGGCAACCTGATGGAGTTGTCCCCCTCTGAATGACTGAATGTTGCTTAAAGCTGATGAGTTTACCTTTGTTCCAGGATACATTGCACCATAACTTGTTGATTCATGTTTTTACAAAGCATGATTTGTAGAGATGCTAACTAGGGTTCCTGGGTTTCTGGTTCTTTCTGGAGTCAAGTTGTTACTGTTACAGTGTGATATACATCTTTAGGAAAAGCTATCAGGTACTTTTCAATAACATATGTAAGGTTGTTCACTTATTATTTGCTGCAATGGATCGAGCATTTGAAAAGCATTGCATATTTATTTACTGAAAGTCATAGAAAAAGACATGAGTGCATATTACTTTCATTTAAACCCAGGAACCCTAAGGTTGGGATAAGAATAAACAAAGACATAAAAAATTGTTCTCACAACAAGTATGCTAGTATAACATTCAAATGACTTTTATGAGTATTTTATAGTGTTTGCTCTCTTGTCCTTCACCCAGAATGTGGATTACGCAGAATCAGGTGTTGGTTTTGTTTGGGATCTGGGTTGGTTTTGTAACACACGGCACCTAGGCATTTCTATATTAGAGAGCAAAAGTTTAAAGAAACATGTCATGCACATGGAGAGGAAGTGGCAAAATCAATAAAATTGGTTAGATCCTGGAAAACTTACACTAGGGGAATTCTGTTAAAGGTGAAAAGTAAAGGAAAAAAAATCCTACACGGACATCAGTGTGAGAAGACACTTCAACCACCAAATTAACATAAGAAATGCTCGGTGGGTCAAACCAACAGTACACTGGATCCAGCATTATCTCCAAAAGTTGCTGTTGAAGATGTCTTAAAGGAAAAGCACTCAAGTTTCACTGTTATCTGTGATATGTTTTACCCCTGCTCTGACAGCACTCACAATCATTGGATCATGGATGTTGTTACACAGCACGTTCCCTGTATTATCTGTTTATGGACTGGCTGTCCAAATAATGACCTTCACACACAAACAGAAGTTTCACTGATAGCTTCTCAACTGACATCTCTATTAATTTTTCTGAATGCCCTGGAGGCAAAACTATCCTTATCACAGCACAAGCACTTCCCCATCCACCAGCCCACAGAATGGTGTCAGTGGCTCTCACATGCCTGTCTCCAGGCCTCTGGGAAAAAGTGCCTTGGCCTATCCTGTGACTTTGCTATCTATGGCTACTAACGTGACCTGAGCCTTTTGCAGTGGCAGAAGATAAGAGACTTAAAAAAAGATGAATCAGGTTTACAGACTTCCCTCTATTCTGTATTTTGTAAAATACCTTCCACAAGTGGCACCAACCTTGTACTATCAGGTACTCATGTGTCTTCCCAAATCAGTGCTTGGTGGAGGCCAACCAAAAGATGATTGTCAAGCAACAGCCCTGTGCCCATCTCTCAGTTCATTATCATTGCCTAGTCCTGAAGTCCAGGTACTTCAAATAGATCTTATAACCCCACCAGCAGATCCAGGCTGTCAACTGTACAACCCATATAAAAATATTTTCCTTTTTCATTGGCAGATATGAGAAAGCATCACCTTTCCAACTTGTGATTCTGTCCATATGGAGCTCTGGATGGACAGAGCTTATTCAGATTAAAAAGCACTGCAGCTTTCCCTCTCCTGAATTCCAGCAGCAGGTGCCCAAGAATCCAAGATTCACCCTGTAATATTCCAGGCAGAAAAAGCATTTAATAAGATTGTTTGCAAGCTCTTCCTACAATGAAAGTCTTGAAGCACAAAACATCATAAACACATTTTATGAGCTGTATTTTGTAAAATCTCTTCTAAACACAGAGAGGGCATTAAACAAAGATTCCTACTAAAGCAGGCAAACAGAATATTTAGAAGTAAAACACTTTAAAAATGAGAAAATAACAATGTAGGTTAATAAGCTATACATGTACATAATCATAAAATATTATTAATTTTACAAAACAATTCAATTTTAGATTTTCTATTGTGATAAATGAAGTATTGGATTAAAAATAATAAGATGAACTTAATTATCTGATGAATAAAAAAACCTGTGGGCTATTATACTAACATGGGTCTATGTCTAGGGTACTGAAAAGCAGAGCACCCTAAGTGATCTTGAGAATTTTTAATTTTCCCTTTCATTTCTGCTACATCCTTTGGCATCACGAGGGATGATCACAATACTGTTCCTCAAAGCATCTCCTTTTCTCTGGCTTTGAGGAATTCAGTAATGCTTGTGTCCATACAGGATGATATTCAAAAAGCATTTTCTTCTCCTCACTTCCCCTCCATTTTCTGCTGCATCAATATAAGCTATTTCTCTTTATTTTACAAGCTCTCCACAGCATGTCAGTGTTGCATCTACCACTTATTCAGTAGCCTACTGAGCTCAACTGGCTTACAGGGCTTGTCCCCATTACCCATTTATTATATTTTTTAAGCAGTAAAGGCTCTGTTCAGTTTTGGATGATACATCAATAAGATCCTAATAGATATATCAACTTCTTTCAAAGCTTTATTGCCTATTTCTCATTTGATGTGAGGTCTTCAAAAATGTTGATAAGAGCATTGTGAAGGCCTGTTGTTATGACTGTCTTACTGATTCTGTACTAGGCACAAATGCTGTCTTTTAGCAATGCATTTATGCACACAATAAAACTTAATCTATAATAGGAATTCCAAGCTAATTAGAAATATTAAACATTCATAAGTGCAAGTCTGAAAAAGAAACCAAATAACTTCTTCAGCAAATAGTAGTGTCAGGTAAAGATTAAACTGGAAAGTATATTTGATAAAATCATGTAATAATGAATGATTTTTTGTTTTGGTAATTTCTCCAGGCAGAAGTTAAGATATAGTTATAAAAACCTTTTTTTTTTTTTTTTTTGGTAAGTGTAGGCTCAAGGAATTTAATTTGTTCATTAATGTTCTAGTCCATATCAGAAGGAGATACGAATATCCCTCTCCATTTTACAGACAAACTAGAGCAGAGGAGAAATGTTTCACTTCTAGTCACATGGCAGAGCAATGTGAGGGTCAGGAACAGAAGTTCTGTCCCCTGAATAGATGTCTTGTCCTCTGTCTGTTGTGGTACTCAGCTTCTCTGAGATTCATTGGTATCACTGTTGTAGAACATGCATGCTAAATAGGATGGAGGATTCTGATATTGAAATTTGCCATGAATTTCACATAGAAAAGTGTCTTAAAACCAAAGATGAGGGTATTTCTTAAGAAACAGAAAAAAAAAATCCTCTCTGAATAATGAAAACTTAATTTGAACCTGCTATGTCTTTGTTTAAGAAAAAGAGAGTAAATATTTTCCTGGACATAGTCCTTATTTATTAGGTGTGTCAAGCTGAGTTAAAACATTCCCAGCAATATAATCTGAAATAAGTGAGTGAAACTACTGAGGACTTCCAAGGAACCCTTTTCAAACACAAGTGACATATGCTCATGCCCAAGCTTACTGAATTATTTACCTGATAAGTTCATAGTACATTTTGGACTATATTGTTTTGTTTATTTGTTTGTTCGTTTTCTTCAAAAAACACTAAACAATGAACTCCTTCATCGTATTACAGGCCATACAGGATGAAACAGTGATATAGAGGATGATATAGCCACTGAGGAACTTTTCTGTCTTATGTTATTGATTGTTTCATATCTGCAAGACATAAGCCATTCCCTGAATGACTGGTTTTAGAATTAGGCAAGAAGAACTTAAAGATGGTTTTCTTGGCTGAAAAATAAGCAGTCAGGAAAAACTCTGGGTTTGTGCAGATGAAGTGCTTGAACTGGCAACTCCTGTTGATACTTCTGGAATAAACCTGAGCCGCAGGGAAGACTGGCTGCAATTATAGGCATTACACACTGTAATAAATAGAGCTGCATATATCATTACTAGTGATTGCCATTGAAAGAGTGTCTATAGTGGAGAAGGGAGGGTAATCACTGAGGAGCCAGGAGAGTTTAGCACTTGGCAAAGATTCAGGGACTTGACTTTTGAAGGGGTGAAGCTAAAGGATTTCTATGTTTTAACAGATTTTCTGAGTTTAAAATATGTAACCTTATTTGATATATTTATTTTTTATAACTCCATAGGTTCAGGTTTACTGATCATCAAGGTGGAGGTCTCCCAGGGCTCCACACAACTTCAGTTACTCAAACTCTCAGGATGGTTTACAAACAAATAAGATTTTCCAAACAAATATCACTGTGCACTGTACTCATATGCTCTAGTAAGGACTACTTTTCTCACGGTAGATACAGAAATGCAACTTATCATTGAATGGAAACAGAACAGCCCTTTGCTAAAAGGCTGCAGGACTGGATGTGCCCCTTCCATTGCCATCCACAAACAGGTAGAGAAACTATTCTAAATCATCCCGTTGCCTCTATATCTGTAGTCCTTCTAGTTTCCCTAGTTAGCCAAAAGTGTCAAATAGAGGCAAAGGCCCAAACCCTGCTTTTCTTCTAGCCTAAGGACCTTATTCACATCAAGCTCATCTTGAGAACTGCAAATATCCAATAATCTCAGCACAGTTAAAAGCTCTCTAAGCTTCTGTTAACACAAGCCCCTAAAATCTCTCTCATAGGATCTCTGTCAGATGTATACAAACATCTCCAACACTCTGAACTCTCAGAAGGATTTTGCTAGCATAGCGATCTTGATATTGTAATAATAAATCAGTAGTTGCAGAAATTTTCAGCTTATGTATTGTGATAGAGGGATTTTCCCTCTTTTAATGTGTTAACCAGACGAATGTTGGCTTCTTCAGAAATAAACAGCCACAGGGATATTTAGAGATGCCCACACACATAAAGATGAAGAGTGGAGCTGTCCTGTGTTAAATCTCCAGGCAAGGCAACTCATACCCCAAATTATGAGAAATCTGCAGTAACCTTTGAAAAATGAACTTGTTCAGTGTTTCATGTAGACACAAAGCCATCAACTGCTGCAGTTTGGAGCTGAATTTTTGCTATTGTTATTTTCTTGTCCATGAAGTTCAAACAGCTAGCTAAAGACATAGAACCGTGTTCATGCCACAGTATTAAATCAGTTCAACAGAGAATGGAGAGGTATTTGGATGTTAGATAGAGTCTACACCATACAGCATTGCTCCCCTCTTGAGGGATGCAACCACACATACTTTTCCTGTGCTAACTGAACCATAATGTTTTGTAATTTTCCAGGGTAATACTTTATCATTTCCCTTCATTTTCATTATGAAATATTTGAACTCTTCATCAATTATTCACTGTGACCTCCAGTTAAGAAAGCATAACACAGTGAATTCAAACTTGAAGCTTATTTATCCAGTCAAGTTTTAGGCTATGAATAAAACACATAGCAAGTTTTCTGTCTTAAGCATTAACTTGTTTTGGAAATAGCTACAAAGTTATGATTTGAACTTAATCTGAACTTCTACAGATCATTTTAATATAGATATAACAAGTGAAAGCTCCTCATCACTTACAAAAGAAAAGAAAAGCCCAACCCTGAATATCCTGAGATGAATTTATTGCATTTTCTGAGCCATGGATCTTAATGTTAAGCTTATTTGTGTAATCACAAATAGTACCTGGGATGTGAAACACTGCCATAATCAAGCCACAGGAAAAATCTCTTCTTCCTTTCTTCTATCGGTTTGGTTAAACCTGGAAAGTTCCAGCCAAATATTTCGAGGAATGCTACAAAATATTTGGAGAAGAAAAACCCTGATTGCGCATTACAACAATGACAGGCGTGTGAAGTGGACTAGTCTGACATGTGCTAATGAGGACTGGGATGTTAAAGAAAAAGTGACCATAGAAATGTGTGACTTTCCAAATAAGATCTTTTTCTTTTTACAAAGTTATGTGTATATGGAAACTTGCAGGGCTGCATGAATTTTGTGAAGAATTAAGCTATAATTTAGTAGATGACAAAAGAGTTTGAGACCACAATAGCTTGCCCTTTTACACAATAACATCAGATGATTTGATGAGCACAGTACTATATGATCTTAAGTTCAGCATTTCACTTGCCATTTTACAACTGGATTTAAGGTTCACTAAGCTAAATAGGTATAAATATTTGGAATTGTAATGAAATAATTAAAAATATGTTTTATTTCCTTTTTTTTTTTTTTTTTTTAACTCAAGTTTATCTATGACACAAAGCTGGCTTGATAACTATGCCCTTTTTGTGTATCAAGATGACATTTTCCTCCTCAGAATGACATCATATTAGTCTTAAATGTCAGCTTTTAAGATTTTTTTTTCCAGGATCCTAGTGGTTTGCATTGTATTTAAGTTACTTACTCAAACAATATTTAAACAAAATATGAATGAAGCATCTCTCTAGTTTGTATCTAAATGTTCTGACAAATTAGGTATACAGAAACACTTGAAGAATTGTTTCTATTTACATTTTACTCTAACATTAGGGCAGACAAATCAGAAGTCAAATTATGTTAAAAAGATACAGCAAAGATGCATCTATACATGCAGAAGCTGGTTTTCAGATATACTCTTATTGGGAATTAACTTTGTCACTATTTATTATTATTCATCTAAAATACCAAAACTGTGTAACCATTTATCAGACTTAGATGGCCTTCCCCAAGGATCTAGGCATCATTACACCAACTCCATTTGTAAGATTGGGATATATCTGTAACCACCAGTCATTGCTCAGACAACTGTTGCAATAAAAACTGAGGTCATATACGTCTTCAGTGAATTTATAAATCGCTTATAAATCTGACTAGGTTAGCTGTTAACAAGAATTTCACCTGAATCTTATGCAATACAAAGGAGGTTTTTTGTTTTTTGTTTTTTTGTTTTTTTCCTTTGTTAATCTTCAGGTTCCTTCTTTCTTTTACAGAGTTATGCCACAGTCTGTTTATTTAGCTGCTTGCATGGTTCTTTATATTCTGCTCTTGGTAAACTTTGCACATGGAAAAAGTCTAACATTGAAGATGATTGTAGCAATGTCATTCTGTGCATATTCTGCTGTGCATTCATCACATCCCATCCGTGCTATAGCTGTATCACCATGTCTTGCATTTCCTACTTAACTTGAAAATAAAGTATGTCAAATGGATAAAAAATTGAAGTTATTCAACATAGTTCATCAAAATATTAGCATATTCAAAAGAACAAATCACATACCAGGTCCCTCAGCAATGACCCAAACCTTCCTTCACCCTACATTCACTTTTTAAATCAAGAATTAAATAGAAACTGTGGTTTTATAAGTTATTAAATCCATTTCCTCTCAATAAAGTCTGTTTTAGACATTCTGACTTGGCAATATCAGCTGGGATCTTTCAACAATACCAAAATTCATTTCTAAAAGACCAAAGTAGGGTGCGGGTGGGGAGAACATGCAGAACTATTATTCCATCATATTTCAAGGACCAGCTGTGACACAAAAGGAAAGGGTGGGGACAGGATCAGCAAACAGTCTTTCATTTCTCCTGCTAAGCAAGGCAAAATTAAAACCAGAAAGAAACTAGAGCTACTAAGAAAAGGGGAGGAAAGACAAAGAGGAAACAGGAGAGAACACTAATAATTATTTTTTTTTAAGTGTTACTTAAAAATAACTCAAATGAAGATCTGAAAACAGGGTTTAGTGGAACCGAGAGAGGGAAATGTTAACAATAAACAAGAAACAGACTGCACAAGATTAATAAAGGCTGGTAAACAGGTGCTTTATAGCTCTTGCAGAAAGGGTCTCCTTGTATGAGCATCACTTGTATGAGGAACTGCTGTTGCTGCCCAGGATGTCTCTTCTGGTTAGAAAGAATGACAAGAGCATGAATGGACCTGGCTGTCTCTTCACCTTCCCCACAGCACTTTCTCAACTCTGGGTCTCAACAGTAACCCAAAGAGAAAGGCTCCAATGCAGCAGAGCTCTGTGTCAAGGGCAAGGGCGGCCTGGACGGAACTGACCTCTACTGTGTACAGGTACGTGGAATAAGAGTGTGCTGAGCCTGGAAAGAGCCTGTTGCTGATCTGTGTGGCCTGAACACACAACATGAGCACCCTTAGGGCTGCTTCCACCCTGGCCGCAAATGGGAATAACCCACTGAAGTGTTTTGAGGGTGTTCCTGCCTTTGACTGACTAGATGTCTCTGAAACAAGAGATCAGCTCTTGTCAGTGAAGGTAAAAGAAGACTCCAACATGTGTTTTTTGTTGGTCTTTTTTTTTTTTTTTAGTTAGTTTGGTTTTTTTTCTCTAACACCTCTTCTAGATTAGATGTGATGTGAGGAAGTGACCAAGTGAGTGACCCCAGCCGCTCCTCATATGTGTTCCCCTCTAGGCCCTTCACCATCTTAGTAGCCAAGGAAAGGTTGGATCTGGTGCACAGGGATGTGGTTTAGCGGGTGACATTGGTAGTAGGGTGATGGTTGGACCAGATGATCTCAAAGGTCTTTTCCAACATTAATGTTTCTATGATTCTATGATTCTATATCCTTATAATATGGGAGAAATGGCCAGGATGGGAATGGATGAATGGAACCAAGATCTGCTATGTCTTATCCATATAAGTCATTTCAGCAAGAGAAATGGGCAGTTTGTTATGATGACTTTCCTCCCTGGGCAAAGTTACCCAAGAGGAGAGATTGGAAGTATCTCCTTAGGCTTCTGTCAGGCATTGAGAAAAATCTGAAGTTCAATGGGTGGAGTTCAGCCCACAGCATTGTCTGTGTTTTCAATGCCCAAAATCAAGGAATTATGTTGAGCAAAAATCAGGGTAAGGAAGGAAATATTACAGGTAGGGATAACACAGAGCGTGGAAGGCAGAGGCAGCTTTGTATTCCTTGTACTTTTAGACAGCGGTCTTAATGTCACAAACCTTTACATCCCTAATGGCTCCCAAGATGGTTTTCTGTTGTTTTTGCCCAGAGTGGCAACAAAGTTGTGATCTTATTTCTTTGTTCTTTACCACGTGACTGGTGGCTCTTGCTTCTGAAAGAGGAGCTGCACGTAACCTGGCACAGGGAGGTTGACACATCACTGGGAAAAAGACCTCCTTATGCAGAACAGTGGAACTTTGAAGTGGTTCTTCATTCCTCCTACTGGAATCCTGGCCAGAGAGGAATTTGGGGTGTGACACCAGCTGACCCACTATGCTTTGAGAGCACAGAAGTACAGAGCGAATTGCTCTGAGCCTGAGAACTTTAAGAAACTACTTATTTCTCACTGAATGCTCTTCTGTCCAAACCTCTGTTTCTTGGACCTTTCCAGCTCTTAGCAAAGCAGTTTATACAAGAATGGAGAGATTCAAAACTGTGATTGCATAAACAAGATGAAATGCAAGCTGTTGACATTTAATAACTGGCATAAGGATAAAGAAGACATACTTGCCACTTTTGTAGAAAGGAGTAATAAGATGATCAATCTGAATAGAAAAATGACAAATTACTTCCTTCATAACTCAGAATTTTAAGCTTCCTGCCAAGAGCACTGAATCTCCGAAAGTGAAGCCACAAGGATCTGTGATCTGCTCTCACTGTCCATATGCCACCAATGCAGGTCACCTTGCTTTCCCCAAGTAGAGCCTAGCTACTTGTGCTTTGCTGAAGCACACCTCTCAGAAGGGCAGTTTGTATTAATCTGAAGACAATAAGAGACGGAAAGTCTATCACTTCTCCATTGGCTTTATGGGCAGATGGAATCTGAACTCAGATCTGGACCAGAAAAACAAACAAAAGCCTTGTAAACAAGTGTGAGGCAAGTCTCTAAATGTAATGTAGGAAATAGATGGGACAGAAGCACACAAACCAGAGCAAAGCACTCTTCATGTGTGTGTTCTGAAACTTTTCTTCTACTGTGATAACACTGTGTTCTTTGTAAATGCCCCTTCCACATTACATATCACAGACAGTTAAGTAACAGTAAGCTGTAATTGAAAATGAATTGGGTTTGTTTAGTCTACAGAAGAGAAGCCTGAAGGAAGACCTGATAACACTCTTCAAGTACAGAGAGGGCTGCTGCAAAGAGCAAAGGAATAATCTGTTCTTCATGTCCTTGGAGAGAGAACAAGAAGAAATGCGCTCAAATTACCGCTAGAGAAATTCAGGTTGGATATCAGGAAGAATCACTAGGCATGGGAATAGATTACCCTGGGTGATTGTGAAATCTCTGTCAAGGGGAGCTGCAAATAAGGGGTTGGACAAGTGTTTGCCTGGGGTGGTAAAGGCAGAGTTGAATTCTTGAGGCTGAGTATAGACTACATAACCTCTCCAAACCTTTGTCAATTCTATTTTCTGTGAACTTTCCTTTACTCTGTCCATTTATAGAAGGGTGTCCTGGTTTCAGTTAGGACAGAGTTAATTTTCCTCCTAGTAGCTGGCAGGGTGCTATGTTTTGGATTAGAATGAGAAGAGCGCTGATAACATGCTGATGTTTTAATTGTTGTAGAGCAGTGCTTACACCAAGCCAAGGACTTTTCAGCCTCTCTCTGTCCTGCTAGCGAGCAGGCTAGGGATGCAGCAGGAGCTGGGAGGGGACAGATCCAGGATAGCTGACCCAAACTGGCCAAAGGGGTATTCCATACCATCTGACGTCATGCTGAACAATATATAGGGGTGGCTAGCCGGGGTGGAGGGGGGGGCCGGCTGCTCGGGGATAGGCTGGGCATCGGTCAACGGGTGGTGAGCAATTGCATTGTGCATCACTTATTTCGTACACATTATTACTATTAATACTATTATTATTATTATTGTTGTTGTTATTCTTTTCCCTGTCTTAATAAACTGTCTTTATCTCAACTCACAGACTTCACTTTCCCATTTCTCTCCCCCATCCCGGAGAGGGAGGGGGGAGGGTGAGCGAACGGCTGTGTGGTGTTTGACTGCCAGCCGGGCTAAACCACAACAAAGGGACAGAGTAATTTATACTCTGCAATTTCTACAGCATATTTATAGATATTCACCAGTTCCACCAAACAACAACAAACAGAAGCTTATCAAGTCATGTAAGGAATAAAAATCAATATTTCTGTAAGTAGCACCAACTCTATAGCTTGTAATGTAACTGCTAAGGGTCATAATTACATTATAACATAATTATGAAAATATTTATGAAAACATTTGACAGTGCTAAAGCAGTAAAAGCACCAGAACCTGTGGATTAATACCATTTACATATATCTTTCAGCTGTAAAGCATACTTACTGCAGTCCACGCTTTTTCTTGACAAAGCTCAAAAGTTCATGAGGAGAAAAACAAATGCATTGTAGTTATCCAGACCAAATGACTAACTTGCAAATAAGCCCCTCTCCCTACCATGTAAGGAAAAAATGTCTACAGGGCTAAGACGTGTTTTTCCATGAGGTAATATTTTTTAAAACCAAATATCTGATTTTGCAATCCATACTAAGGTATCATTGCCCAAACAATAAATACACAGTCCTCTGATGCAAAAATCCTGCTAGAATATAGTAAAAACCAATCCTTTCCCATTCATTTTGTAGTCTATTTAAGTGAACAATGAAACCATTATTCTTCCCACTTGAATATCCCCCAGTCTGTATTACCAGCACATTTGCATTGGCAGTATCATAATTTTCAGGATTTTTCTCAGGAACATCATTTCACAGTGACCAGTGGGATCCAAGCAACTTTAGTTACTTTTGTGTTTGTTTCCAAAACATTTGCATAAAAACAGAATTTCTATAAAGTCTGTCGCAGAACCAAAGGTAACACATGCATTAACATGCTAACATTTTTTTTTTTTTTTGAGGATCTGAATCAATTTTCTTTGATAGCAAGTTGCTCTTGACATTAACAAAAACAAGTATGGTCCCAAATTGCTCATTCACAGCACCAGTTAATAGCAGTTTAGTAAGAACCAGGACTGCATTATAAGGACAAATATTTGGTATGATTCATATCTTATGCAATATAGAAATAAGCTCAAGGCAAGATTGCTTTTGATGCCATAGTCAGTCATCTCTGTAGTGTGACTTGTCATAACTCTTTCTTGCAGAAAATACACTGAAGAAGTAGAAGCAAAGGGAATATCCAGTTAATGGTTACATAAGGCAAGGCTCATACCATGTGAAAATCAAAGAAAACTGAATAATACATATATTAAAATACACACTTGCTACATTAGGATTTGTCATATTATCCCCATGTTCTTGCCATTCAAACTGTTTTCTTTAATAGCAAATCCCTGCTTGAGAGGAATTTGGTTTAGTTTCCAATATCAAAATGAAATTTAGCTGTACAAAACATATTTAGTAAAGCAACCTGTTCCAGCATTTCTGGAAATCCGTCCATCTTCCTGCTTCAGTGCTCTGAATGCAGCTGTGTATGTGAGCTTCCTCACTCACCATTTAGCTCACTGAAGCAGCAGACAGAGTTGGCAGTAGGCAACTTTTAAGTTTTATATACATTAGCATAAAGTTGCTTATGCACTTGCTGCATAGCCACTTGATAATACCATAACCCTTGCCTTTCCTCTCCCTTCTCCTTACAACTTTAAAAAAAAAAAAAAAAAAAAAAAACTTTGACCCTTTACCATTCTAACTTCTTACATTCAAAATGTCCCTTTAGTTATACGTGCAGGGGGGCAGCTCAATTTTGGTATCTCACGGTAAGTGATTAGCACAATGACTGCAGTGAAAGTCAGTTCAGCTTCTGGGAAACATTAAAAATTTTCACTTCTTTGTGAGCCAATATATACCCTAAATAGCTTTTTGGTTGGGTAACAGACCTTCGTGTATTTGGATTCATTTTCTAACCTTTGGGGCTTTGATACTGTTGTTCATGCTTCTGCCAATGTTTTAAAACAATAAAAAGGTTAGATCATCCAAAACCTAAATGCAAAGCATGCTAGTGAAATCTGCATACTACACCTGGCCTGTGCTTTGCACCATGTGAGTCCAGCATCTATGCAAGTTTAAATTTATAATCTGAAGCATAAAAACTTGACACTAAATAAGGAAAAAAAAATATGCTCAATGTTTTCAATGAAGTGTGGATAGACTTGCATATAGAAGCATTTCCTGAGCATAGCTACATAAATAGGCCAGCTTTAGTGTTGCTACAGAGGCACAGTCCTGGCTGATGTCAGCTGGAAAAGTATTGGAATAATCATTGTAAACTATTCTGGAGGTGATTTTCTTGCCAGGAAAAATATTGCCAAGAAACTCAACTATATATTCAAAGAATATTTTTAATACTATTTTGATACATTTCACTGAGAAGTGTATAGCTGTTTTCACTTGTATTGCATATTCTCTGTCCTGAAGCAATTGTACAGCAAATTGTAAACTATCATATCATCTGTTTTCATGGAAATAGCATGGAAAGTGATTTACTGTGTGTTCAAAAACAGTATAAAAATGTATTAATTATGAATATTCAGAGAAAAATGGATTTTAATCTGATTGTCATAAGTCTGCCACAACTCATGAGCAAAAAGGACAAATCTGTAACTGGAGTGGTAACACAACAAAAACTTGAGGAAAATAGTGGTGGTACCATCAGTATTTACCAGCTGGGTAAAATTCTATATGCTAGGTGAGCTACTGGTGGTCACTGACAACATGTAAGAGAGTTGTTATGCCTTCCATAGTCTTCTGATAAAAATATGTTTTTAATTCCTCTTGAGGGTGTTATTGTTCTTCATTTCCTATCCTAAAATACGTGAGCATCAGCTACTGAGCAGCTGTCGTGTCTTAGCCACAACTGGCTCTGTTTCTCTGATGACTGAAGCAATCTCTATACATAAACAGACATACATAAATATGAAGTTTGTATCTCTTTGGGAATAAGATCTTGAAAGTTGATTGCAAGATGTTATTTTACTGCTATAAACACCCACCAGTTTTCCCCACGCTACTCAGTCTTGGAACTATGGCACATTGTTTTCAGGAAATAATGCTTATTGAGATTATTATATGTGTCCAAAAACCAGTTAACATGTTCTCTTTAGATGGACAGTGTGGAGAAGGCTGTACGTGTTAATTCATTTGTGAAGCAAGATGGATTATTAATAATAGAATTAATGATATTATATTCCTCAGTCCCACCAAATACATGCAAGAAAAAGAATACATGAGGAGACTTTTATGGAAAAAAACCTTTCCTTGATTAATTCTACAAAGCAACATCATTACATTTTTCTGATACTTTCATATTTTCTTCTTACTTTTTTGCACATACCCTTGATGAGATATATCTCCTTTTTCCATGTACTGAACAAAGGATTTACCAATAGATGAAGACTTTTTTTCACCTGACACTCTCCAAGTGGTCTCACAGGATCTCTCCTGTGTTAATGTCTGAGAAATCTCAGTATTTAAAGGCACAACAGAACAGCCAGCACTGATCTCACCAGGCTCCCCAGGATGTACTGGCTGAGGCTGTAAATTAAAGGCATCCCGCTCCTGTAGGGATTCCTTTAGGTCAAGGGTAGGCTAAGTACTTGTCATCATTTTCCAGTTCACAATGCCTAAAATAAAGTGAGGATTGTGATGCAGTCTGGTACAGCTGTGTTTTTCATAGCATGACACCATGGATATGTGCTGCATTACCGCATGGGATAATGTAGGAGGAATGTCCTAGATGGAAAGAGTCAATGTTGACGTGGGCTGCATCCATACAGCCTGTCAGGAACAGACCCTGGAACAAATTATCATGTTAACTGTGTCTAGGTCTCCTCTTGAAAGGAAATAGCTGGCTTACTCCAGAGCGGAGCCTGGGAGAAAAACAGGCAACAAAGATATTCAGTAACGCGCTTGCCCATGCACCCAATTTCGCTTTTAGCTGGACCAGATTTTAGGCCACTTTTGAGCACCACTAAGAGTGTAAAAAATCTTTTTCTCACATTTTCCAGCCTTGAAGTGGTTTTGTGTTTGATATTATAAGCAATTATCTTGGAAGAACATAAACTGCATTTTGCTGTAAAAAAAAAAAAAAAAACGATGAGGCCTACAGTACTTCCCACCCTTAATTTACAGATTAATACACAAAACTACAAAGCAATTGAGGCAGAATCCCTGCCCCTCATATCAATCACCGCCGAGGGTAACATTCCCCTCTTCAGGCGAAATATTCGCCAATGTGGAGAGTCACATGCACGCACTGAAATTTAATGGCCTAAGTCATTCACGCTTTGGGGCATAGTACTAAAAATTTTGGTCTAGCTCAGTCTTTGAAGGAACCCACCTCCAGAGATCAGGGCCTAGTGGCACTGTCTTCTCAGCAGCCTGCCTTGTTCATTTTCATAAGTGAGAACAAACTGCACATTTTCAGCTTAGTCACCTAATTCCTGTAGATCAAGCCCAGAGGTCACTAGCGCAAGGAGTGTCTCTCCTCCCAGCACACAAGACTGACCAGTGACTCAATGGAGCTGTAAGCGCTGTATTGCATACTGTGGTGCTGAGCTGAAGGGAAAGCTATTCAAAATGGTTTAACAACACAGCCTGAACTTTACACTAGAGTAATCATTCTCTCCTTCTTACCTGTCTTCACAGTTCTCCAGACCTGCAAAAGTATTAAGCAGACCTTTGCACAGTTATATGCCTCCTTTATTACATACGTCTCAACTGATGTTCTTTGACCAGTCTTTGACCTTGAGGCAGGCAAAGTGGTTGGAGAATACTCACTGGCACCCTCCCTTGCATATCCTACATGTGGAAAGCTCTCACAGTACAGGATCTCAGAAACAAGCTGTATCTTCCCAGCTAGAGAAATGCATCTAAAAGATCAAAGAACAGCATTTCCAAAGCATGGGATTTGCACCACCTCACCAACCCATCTCTAGGACACCCACAGATTCCCTAAGCTCTAAGGTGATTGCTCTAAGCATCTTAAACACACCCCAAGTACCTTGCTCCTGAATCTAAACCCAACCCCTCACTTGTCTCTCTCATTAAACACTTATCATCTCCATCAGGCTTCACTCTGTTTATATCCTCTTCTCCTAACACTTGCCTTCTGTCTCAGCCTTTGTTAAATTGCCCACTGCTGTAGGCCCAAACCCCCTTGATCACCAAGGCCTCAGCCAGCCTATTGCCCCAAGGTGTTTCAGGCTCAGTAGCTGCCTGTTAGGAGTTAATGACCACCTTGTCAGGCAGGTCTCATCAGCCAACCTGTGCTGACAGAGAGGCATTCATGACACAGCAATTTTCATAGCAGTAATTCCCTAATAACTTCATGATCTGCATTTACTGAGTTCACTAAACCAACACTGTGGCCACATTTGGAATAAGCTATCAAGGTTTCTTTCAACATACAAACCCGATTCTCATACTTTTTTCATTTCTTGCTTCTTAAAACTAGTGAGTAATATTGCAAGCGAACTATCTGAAAAGTCATGAGAGCAAAAGACACAGCAGTAACTAGTTTCATTTTAAGAGTTAAAATGATAGTATGTAGATTCATGTCAAGTAGTTACCTCAGTTTTAGTAAGAATGATGTCCTGCATTTGCAAAGCCCTTGAACACCCTTTTCACAGAAGCATGAAAACAAAACTCTGTCCCAGGGACACTTGCTGTCCATTGGATTTTATCGTAATTCAGATTTTATCGTAATACAGATTAATTCTTTTAGTCAATGTACTTTGTACAAGAGATACAGGTTTTAATGGTGGAGGTGGGGAATACTGACTTAAAAAGACACACCATTAAAAGTCACTGTTGAGATTCTTTTATAATATATTCTTAATAACAATTGGACAGTGGACAAAGAAACTGGTTTGTCTGTTTAGCTGCAAGGGCTATGCATGTTTAGCTTTAACTCTATTTTATCCTGGAAGATTTCCTATCAGCATTGGTTAGCAGCCCATCTTAGTCTGAGAGCTAAGCATCCCAGGTCAAACTCTCTATTCTGGATTTTGATGTTTCATTTTGGCAAGCTATCTGTTTATTTAGTTTCCAGGCAGGCACACAAGGCTGAGGTAATAAGACCAATGAACCAGTTTTCCTCAGGAGAGTTGAGCTATCATTTACAGATGTGCTCTGAGCTTTTTTGATCTCAGACATTCAAACTCCATTCTTGTAAAAAGCAAACAGTAAAAACATTTAGTATTCTTCTGGTGCTGTCACTTTTTTCTTCCTTTATTTTGACACATAGATTCAATGAAAAAAAATAAAAACACTAATAGCATGTTTTTGGATTCAGGTTTAAAGCAGCTATGAGGCACTGTGGACATGGTTTGTGCTTGCAATTTGTGGCTATATGGAAATTAAAAATTTCACTTGGAAAGGCTGACAACAACTACAGTATATTTAGTTAAAACACCAGATGTACCTACTTCTCAATTAAATGCTTAGACTGGCATTCCTGAAATGGAAACCACATGGTCCTTCTAATTCTAATATATCACATAAGGGTCCCTTTCAGTGTGTTTTAAAAAGTCACATCCTGATGGGACAGTGAATAAAAGAAAATTTCAAAAAGAAGTTAGATTATTAAGAGTCCTGTCATAATGCTGTTTTACATGACTGCTTTTCATACATAAGAACCCACCTTTAACTTCTCAGGATCTCATGTAGAGTGTAGTGTACAAATCTGTGTACTCCACAGATTTGTCAGCCTTGTGGTCTCTCTGAGGTCATCTTGTGGCAGTCCTTTTATCCAGGGTAAAAGATGTCATCAGTTTTGTCCTTATTGTTTGTGTAAAATCATATATTGCTTAAGCATGTTTGTCCCACAGTGGAGGACACCCATATTTTTAATACAACATGTAGCACTGTAACTGAACTCATTCACAGGACAAGTTTGATCTAAGCTACTATTTATCAATTGCACCATTCTGAAAACAAAATAAAACAAAACAGATGATGTTCCTTTCGACTGAGCTTATCAAGATATTTCTGAAAAAACTACATAAATGTATTGTGATGTACTGATCACTATCTAAAGCCAAACGCTGCACCTTCAGTACAACACGGAATCACAGAATGGCTGAGGTTGGAAGGGACATCCAGAGATCATCCAGTCCAACCCCCCTGCTCAAGCAGGGTCACCTCAAGCATGCTACACAGGATTGCATCCAGGTGGGTTTTGAATATCTCCCAAAAAGGAGACTCTAAAACTACTCTGAGCAGCCTGTTCCAGTGCTCTGTCACCTGAACTCTAAAGTTCTCCTTCATATGGCGATGAAACTTCCTGTGGTTCAATTTATACCCACTACCCCTTGTCCTATCAGCAGCTACCGCTGAGATGTGTTTGGCCCTAACCTCTTTACATTGTTGCCTTAGGTATTTATAAGAGATTGATAAGATCCCTTCTCAATCTCCTCTTCTCTAGGCTAAACAGGCCCAGCTCACTTAGTCTTTCCTTATAGGACAGATGCTCCAATCCCTTAATCATCTTCATGGATGTACTCTGGACCCTCTCCAGCAGTCCTATGTCCCTCTTGTACTGGGGAGTCCAGAACTGCACACAATACTCCAGGTATGGCCTCACCAGAGCTGAGTAGAGGGAGAGGATCCCCTCCCTCGACCTGCTGTCCACACTCCTCCCAATGCAGGCTAGGATCCCATTGGCCTTCTTGGCCACAAGGGCACACTGTTAGCTCATGGTTAACTTGTTGTCCACCACGACCCCCAGGTTGCTCTCTGCAGAGCTGCTCTCCAGCAGGTCAGCCTCCAACCTCTACTGGTGCCTGGGGTTGTTCCTCCCCAGGTGCAGGACCCTGCACTTGCCCTTGTTGAATCTCCACCCAACTCTTCAGCTTGTCCAGGCCCCTCTGAATGGCCACACAGGCCTCTGGTGTGTCAGCCACTCTGCCAAGCTTTGTATCGTCTGCAAACTTGCTGAGGGTGCACTCTGTCCCTTCATCTGGGGTTTATTTCCGGGGCTGCTGCAAATTAAGATTCTCACTAATGTCTGTGTTTTTTTCTAGGTGCTAGAAACTGAGTCATTAGTTACTCTAAGGACAACAAACAGAATTTCCTTGAGTAGTTTGGTTCACATGACCTTGCTTGTATTTTCTTAGTAATTTTTCCTGGAAAGTACAGGCATCCTAATGCTCTTCAGCTTCAGTCTTTCTGATGGATTTGCTCCCAGAATAAGCTGTAGTTTTCAGATGTCTGGATGGAAAATTTTCTGAGAACCTGCCCTCCTATTACTGAAGTATCTGGCCCATGAAGACTTTTCAACAGATCATCTGTTTAGGACTTCTCTGTTTGCTCAGAGCTGAAAAGAACAGTTATTCCTTTTTTTCATTTTAGCTGCCTTGCCTCCCAGTTCAAGCACTGTTTCAGTCTGAAGACTTCACAATGCCCTATAGTGGATAGAAAACAAGACAATTCTCAGAGAAGGAATTCAATGACCCATGAGCCAGTTTTATTAAACAGAAAACATTTGTCTATCAATATAATTATATTTTCATATTTCATAATATCCTAATGCAAATATTTTGTTTGGATTTTTTTTTTATTCATCTTGGAACCCATTCCATCTCTTCTTTGGTTACAAAGAGGTTGTAGGACCATATTTCCTGGTTCATCCTGTTGCAATGCAATTGCTACACACAGTGCTGTTTGCTTAATTAGCAGTTCTGTGAAAGCACTGCCTGTGATTTCCTTAGAACCACAGCTTTAAATTCAGTGATATACTTTTAAATACTAATGCAATTTATACATACAAAGTGAGGCAGTGAAACTGCATTTCCTCCATCCATGTAACACATAAAATCATTTTCTCTTAATTGGAGAAGCCTTTGACTCATCTGCTGTGTGTGAACCCGTGCAGCAGTGTTTTTTGTTGTTGTTGTTAAGTTTTAAATAAATGTCAGTTTGCTCAGAGCTGTGATTTTTATTATTTCTTTATGAATAGTCAGATCTGAGAATTTTTGAATTCCCTTTGAAACATGAAGCTAAAATACCCTTGAAAGCAGAGATGTTAAAAATAATAGTGTGTGTTGTCATTTAAGAAAGATGTTCTTCAGACAGAGAATAGCTCAGCTTCCACTTTATCTGCAGAATCATTTTGCAGTGCAAGTGCTGATAATAAATCATGTTAACAAGTGCTTTCATTTTAATCTTCCTTTGTCATTGCTTCTAAAAATAATGAAAATGTAACATTCATGAAAGTTACTTGTATTAATGGAATTAGACCCGTCAGATTCCCACTGTAGTCAGTGTAATAAGCTGACAAGCAAAATTAATATTTTTTTGTGTGTGTGTAACACACTGATTTGTGTTCACTGATGACAAAATGTAGATGCTAAGGTTACCATATCAGGCTACTTGACACCTGAACATGCTCAATCTGTTCCACTAACACTCAGAAGATAACTCACATCACAATTTTTCTTTCATAACATTGGGAAGCCATAAGACAGAGAATGTCTAATCTTGAACTCCTATACAAATCATAATCATAAACACTTTGCTTCTGTATTTTATCATTTTATCCAAGTTGTTTTGTATAGGACACTTGTTAGGGAAGGAGACCTTTTTTTCTTCTCTTTTCTTATTTTTTTCCTTTTTTTCTTTTGCTTATTTCTTTTATTTTTTATTTTGGAAAGTCTTTAGAACTGTGCAATCACAAAAAAAAATAAAAGAAATACCACTTGAAGTATTATCTGCCATCTTATCCAACAGTTACACCAATTTCTACAGCTGATAATCTGAATCCTTGGTTGTCACCAAGTATTTGACTTTCACTATTCTACTAAAATACCTCTTAATATACTTCAGTCATCTCATCAGAAAGTTGATTGTTCCATGCCCTATGAATCAGGTGACTGATCACACATCAAGAATAAATAATTGAGAATAGGGTGGATTCAAAATCAACAATTCATGAGCAATTGATATGAAGAAAATTGTCTAACCTAGTCAGTGACATGTTTTGATTAATACATTTGTATTTATGATATGCTTGCAATTGTTTGTGAGTATAAACAAGCATAAAGAACATTAATTTGTAATACAAACTGGTTCCAGAGATCATGTTATCTGCTGAAGTATAAAATGTGTGCAAGAACATAGCTGGAAAGCATAGACCTTCTGTTTGAAGTAAAGGTAGGACCTACTTCTACCACTGAAACTTTTTTTTGTGTGTGTGTGTGTATTAATTTCAATTAATAATAAATATAAGTTCTTTTTCTGCAAGGTGTTACTTCCTAACTTACCAAAATAGACAAGGTGTTTCCTGAACTGGCATCAAGCCAGTTTAAGAAAAGCCCTGTGACTGGGTACACAACAACAGGGCAGGCAGTCTACTCCTCCACACCCAGTCTTCAGTAATCACCTTAAACCTTTTATTTCTTCTTTTTTATTTTTTTTTCCATGCAAATCTGCCAGCCCATAGCCTTTTCAGGACAAAGTTACTGAGTGACTGATATTGTCATCACACAAAAAGTCTCTGATCTCAAGTGACTGGGTCTGAGTGAGCATTCCAGCCTGGTGATTAGTTTAGGAATGTTGCAGGGACTCCAAATTAGGAAGCAAAAAATGTATGGATTTAAAGCAAACAAGGTACCACATTGTGTTATCATCTGCCCTATCCAAAGGTGTTGGCAGGTAGCCACAGGAAAAGGTAAGGTGAAATTATCATGTTATTTAAGGTGAAATTATCACGTTATTCAAGCTACCAAATTAGCTAGAAAGACTAAGGAAATGTTCAACATCACCAGGACTACGACACATCAAAGGTATTCCAGGCCCTTTAATAACCTTTACCAAAGGGAATTTTGCCAAAGGCAAGGCTGAAGATGACACCAGCAAGGGCAAGACCTTGACAAGTTTGAGAAGATGCACTGGGAAATCTGTTGCTGATCTCCAGCAACAAAAAGTTTTGTGAGAGCAAAACCATCTCAGTTCCTCCCTCTGAAGTGTTGATTTTGTGTTTGAGGAGAGACCTGATAATTGCCCACATTTATTTCCTAGTATTTGCATGGGTAAATAAGGCTGCACATGTGAGGTTAGCCATATGATAATTCACTGAACCTTTTCCAGGCACATCAGATTTCCCCATGCCTCTCTGATTTTTCAGTGCCCATTGTATAGAATTGACAAGATACTAAGAACACATTAGAAAAACCTGTAAATCCTCTCAGTTCTGCAGGAAAAACAAAACAAAACAAAACAAACAACAACAACAACAACAAAAAAAAAAAAAAAAAAAAAAAAAAACAAACTAGATTTGATGATCATCCTGTGCCTAGCACTAAAATTTCACTACGTTTGTGAAATCATGGATGGAAGAGTCAATGGAAGAGTCAATGCAAGAGTCACAAAATAGGTATATCACAGCAGCTAGCAATACCAAAGCAGCCAGAAGCAAATACCAAGTCTGTATTTCATTCCTTTATTTTCCTTCTTCATTTCTTTCTTTTGTAAATTCTGGCCTCTTTCCACCTCATCTTTAATGTCCCTTCTGTGTTCCTAGTTTCCATCTTGCAATCAGAACATGCAAGGATACAAAAAAAAAAAAAAAGGGGGAACCAACATTAGTGAAATCACCCAAGAGCAATTTCAATTACTTAGAGACACCTGGGAGTCCTGGTGGACAGCAGGCTGACCATGAGTCAGCAATGTGCCCTTGTGGACAAGAAGACCAAAGGTAGCCTGGGCTGCATTTGGAGGACTATTGCCAGCAGGTCAAGGGAGGTGATCCTCCCCCTCTACTCAGCCCTAGTGAATGTGTTGTCTAGTTCTGGGCTCTACATTACCAGAGGGACACAGAACTACTGAAGTTCAGAGGAGGGCTATGAAGATGATGAGAGGACTGGAGCACCTGTCGTACAAGGACAGACTGAGAGAGTTGGGCCTCTTTAGCCTGGAAAAGAGAAGACTGAGGGGAGACCTCACCAATGTGTATAAATATCTGAGGGGAGGGTGTTGAGAGGATGGAGCTGGTCTCTTTCCTGTTGTGCCCAGTGACAGGATGAGAGGCAACGGGCACAGACTGAAGCACAGGAGGTTCTGGCTGGATATGAGGGGGCACTTCTGTACTGTGAGGGTGACAGAGCACTGGGACAGGTTGCCCAGAGAGGTTGTGAGATATTCCAACCCCACCTGGATACCATCCTGCACAACGTGCTCCAGGTGATCCTGCTCGGCAGGTGGGTTGGACTAGATGATCTTCAGAGGTCCCTTCTAACCTTGGCCATTCTGTGATACTTGAAGACTTAAAATGAGTACATTCAACACTTGCCTAAGAGAGAAAGAAGAGTTGTCAACTGAAAAGTGGCATAAGTCACAGAGTATTTTATTAGTCTACAGTTTTTATGATGATCGTGTTTTAAATCAATTAGGAGTAATATCAGAAATTATGGTCCAAAAGGAGAGTCCTAAATTTTATTTTACCATTGTATAGGGCACCTTGAAAAAGTAAGTTTGAAAAAGTAAAGTCAGAAGGAAAAGAAAGAAAAGTATATTAGGAATTAGTGAAACCTAATCCAAATTTTGTGGATGATCTTAATAAGCCAAACTTAAGATTCCTGATCTGGGAAACACATACATACCTGAGACATTACTTTAATCTCCACATGTTTTTACTCTTCGAAGTGCTCATGGTTGCACAGGTATTTCTATCCAAGAACAGTTTGCTCTTCTTTATCTGAACTTGATCAGTTGATCAACGCCTTGTATATTTAACTAATAAAAATTTTAACTAGTTAGTGGAAGAAACATTTAGTCACACAAAAAACCATACAAACAACTGTTAATGTGTAGGGTTATTTACCAAGGAAACTCTGGATACTGTGATCTATATGACAAAATATTTAATTGAATGTGATAGGGAATTTAATGAGCACTGCACACTTGTGGAGCTTCCTTTTCTCCTCAATGAGGTGGCACAGGAGCACCAATTGCACATATTCTCCAAGTGCCTGAAAAATTAGAAAACCAACTGTAGCACATCAAACACCTGAAGCTGCAGAGACCCTTCAAACCCAAACAGCATAGCTCTTGAGAGATTTTTCAGCATGAGATTTAACAATGTAGAATTACAACAGGCTTCAGGAATTCCTGAAAAAATGCTGGTTCTGCTTTTCTTCTGCAGCAGTTTAAAACAGCAAAAGCCACTAGCTTTGAGAAATCCTATACAAAGTCCTGGGCAAGCAGAATATGATTAAGGGTGGAAAGATTCTTTTTCCCTGTATTTAGCTTGGTAGCACTTTGGGGGCATAAGCATATTTTTCATACATCAGACAACATACAGATGTACAAGAACCTTTTTGAGATGTGATCTCATTTTAGCCTCCTCTGCTTTAGGTAAAGAGATCTAAGTGGGGGGGGGGGGGGGAAAAAACAACAAGACTTCTTAATCACTCCTAATTTTGAAAAATAAATACATAAATAAATAAAGCAAACAGCTTTAATTATCTGAAAACATCTTGTTTGGAAAACTACAATTACCCAGTCTGTGTGAAAAGGACACTATCTGTAACCCTAATGTGAATCTCAGACTACTCTAGAAAGGAAACCAAGCAAGGAAAATGCTGTCTTTATTCTATGATATGTTCTGCAAAACAAAAACAAAAACAAACAAAAAAGGTCTTCTGCAGTGTTTAGCAGGTGGAAAGGCAGTATTTCAACTGCATTCAACACATCAAGTGATCAAGTGATTTTTTAAATGATATCTACTTGAAGTCTAACTTACTTTCATAGTGTCGAAGACAAAAAGAAGATGCGCTTTCTGTCCCAGACAGTACTTTTGCTTCCTATATATTGGGTCTTCCTGCACCAATTTTTCCACAGACTTGATACCACACCTTTTTTGTTAGTTTACCACAAATATATTTCTCTAACTCAATTCAAACTCTAACATGAATTTTTGAAAAAATAAAAAGCAACAATAATCTTGAGATGCTTTCCTGTACTGATTCTAAAGAATCAATTAGAAAGTTCAGTCTTTGTCATTCTTTTGTCACATATCCAAAAGGCAACCAACATTCATGTGACTGAGGGACCTAAGGCTTATTGACTTTGTTTCCTTTGAAAGTGTCTCTCCCATTTAGAATGAATGCAACTTTTAAAGTTGATGAACTCTCAGCTCTCAGTGATTTCCGATGCTATATGAGTCCTATCGCCATGTAGAAGCTAGAGACACATATCAATATTTCAGAATATACTTTAAAAAAGAGTTATAAGCACCTCACTTTGAAATTTTTTGGTTATGTAACCAAAGAATTACTTTACAGCTGAAAAATAAAACATGTTAAAAACAGTCCTAAGAACAACCAAACTCGCACACCGGCTTACTGATATCAAGCCAAGAATGAAGAAAAACCTCATAAAAAAGAATGACAACATTTATTAGGATTTAGTAGGTCACACAGACCATCTGCCTGCAAGTCAGGGACTATTCATTACGATACCATAATCATTGCTGTGGACTGTCTAGTTTTGACTGCCTCAAAAGATTGTGTTGTCACTCCTTCCTAAATAGATCATTTCCCTTCTAAGCTAACGTGTGACATTTTAAAATTATGATGTGTCAGATAAGTATATTGTACTGATTTGGGGGTGGGAGTGGAGAGAGGATGCAATTTTCCTATTATAGAGTGAACAAATATACTAATTGCCATAGTTTCTATAATGATTTAATTAAAAAATCATTATTGCATTGAGATTAAAATCTGTGACAATGAGAAGTACCTTCTTTTGACATAATCCTGTTTGCTTTTCCCTCATCTGTAACGTTTGCCTGACATTCATGAATAAATTTGCCCCAGCTTGGCAATTCTTACTGTTTCATAAGGTACTACAATTCCTAGTTACATGTGCCCTGCTTGGACTGGTGTGTAATAAATCTAGAAAGCATTGAAGAGAAAGAGATTTTTTTTTCTTTAACTTTTTGGCAGCAGCATGTTTAAACATTATGACTCAGAGCACCAAGGGATCAATAAAAACACATTTATCTCTCTAGTTCCTTAAAATGAACTCTAATCCTACTTTCTGCATTTCCTGTTTGCAAGAGGGTGGGAAGAGATTCCTAAGTAGCAGTGGAAAAAAAGAAAAAAAAAAAAAGAAGAAAAAAAAATTAAACTTATTTTTAATTATAGATTGAAAACAATCAATCTTTTATGGCTTTTTCAACAGCTATAAGACAACCCTGCTTGAGTTGCTAGTGATGTAGTTCTGGAATATAAATGAATTGTTCATAAATTATATTATGTATAGAAAATACTTGTGCAGAAATGAAAAAGTTTTAAATCCAACAAGCACATTGCTAAGAAAAAAAAAAAAAAAAAAAAAAAAAAAAAAAACCAAGCTGCTGGCTACTCTAATCTTCCCATAAGTGATAAAAATGAAGGTAGTTTCACTTGAACTTGGAAATTCCCCTGAAACCATTTATGTTGGAAACACAACAGTGAGGATGAGGATTACAAGGCATTACATGGAAATAGGCTGGTAAGAGGCATTCCTGTCATAGAAATGTAATATGAAACTGAAACTGTACATTCTGATCTTTTCTCCAAAAATCTCAAATAATATGTCAAGATATGGTAAGAGTATTATAGTGAAAACATATTCTCCAAAGTAAAAGGCACAGAGAGCCTGCCTGAGCCAGAACTGAAGCGCAGAGGTGTTGGGTTATGTCCTCAGGACCTGATCACAACTGGCAATAGACTGTGCCTTAATTTGACATCCACGTTGAGTCAGTTTGCACACAAATTTAAATCCAGTAAGCCTGTACCCTGTGGGATGGCAGAGAGGATATTCTTTCTGATATAATACTAATTTCCAATTACTAGGAGCAAGTGTGGCAATTAAAAGCAATGGATTTGCCACTGGGTGAACACATGGACTCATTATGGTTCGGTTATTAATTTGCACTTTCAACAACACTGTCCTAGATTGATCCCTTGGAGTCAGAAGGTCAGCCTGAGCTTGCTGAGATAAAACATTGTGGGCTTTGCATTGCAAATGTCAGCTCCTTCCCACCTCTTCTGCCTCCTCCACAAGCTGAATTCACCCAGGTGATGTACCTGGGTACTCAATGATTTTAGCATCTTAGCTTCTAACCAATGTCTTCAAAATTCAGCAGTTTCCATAAGGGGAGGTTTTGCAGGACAGCTAATATTGCCTTGAAAAGAAAGTACAGAGCACAGCATTGTAGAAATATTAATGACTCAACAAAGCAGTTATAACTTCATCATTTGGGGGTAGAGCTGAGCAAGTACATTCTAAAGAACTATTGATTTGCTTCTTTTTTTTCTGCCTGTGGGATAGCCTTAAGAAGATTAGCCCATAAAATGATCTGTTTCTTTTTAGAATTGTTATTATTATTATTTGATCTTATCATGTGCAAATCCTTAACTATTGATTAGCATCAGGAAGTTCTATAGGTGTTCAATATTTGGCAGTCTAGCTGTTAGGATTAACTGGGATACTAATAAGTCATGTAGAATGGTTTCTTTCACGTGGCTGGATAAGACTACGGGCTCTTCCAAAACAAATATTCACATATGCAAATGGAAAAACAGATGATTAAAGTCCATTTACTTAAATGCTTATGGACATTAAAGGCAGAGTGACAACTGAAGGAAACTTCCAGAAAATCATTTATTTGAGTATTTTATCTCCATTCATCCAGCCTTAATTACAATATCATGGTGTGGGGGGGAAAAAAAGTACTGCTAAAAAATGTGTCTGTGAAAGTAAGAAAAAATCTATTATAAAAACACACCCAACTCAGATCTGTGAGACTGGAATGCCATTATATAAAATCAGCAAGAAAACGTTGATTACTGTAAAATTTCAAAAGAAACACACAAGATATGGTAGGGAAAATGACCATTTCACGAGGAGGAAAAAAAAAAAAAAAAAAAAGCTACATAAGCTATATCATTCTAGCCAAGGAATGAAGAGATGACAGGTCTATAGAGCAGAAACAGGCTTGAGATCCAGACAACAAGGTTGAAGGATCTGAGGACAAACCAAGTCCTGAGTTTATGCTGCTGTAACTAGAAACAAAATCTGGCCCAGAAGTTTATGGAAGGCTGCCAAGAAAATTCTTGGCATATTGAGTTAAAGATGTAGGTGGTTAACAGGAAGATTAAGGTCAAATAAGGAGACCCTCACTTGGCCTGGGTTCCATCAGATAAGACAGCCCACCAGGCAAACGGCAGTAAGATTTCAAGATTTAAAGGGTTACTTTTCACTGTAGTTCAAGACTCTATCAAGCAGAATGCTTCATTCCTAGAATAATATGAGTTTCTCCAAATACTGACATTTAATCATTCTTTATTAATGTGCCAAGCTTTTGAATCAAAAGAAGTGTTCCCATCATAAATTGACTTCTGTTTTATTCCCAGTGTGCCAGGCATTGTAATATATATCACATGGGTGAAGCTGGAAAGATTAATGTTTAAGTTATACCTTCCATATTGTTAGAGATTGTTTGCAATCTGTAGTTGCGCAAAGGGACTGAGGTACTGAGAATCTGTTGGTGGGCTGGTCAAGAGCCACCTTAGATGAGATAAATCTGTAGCATAGATAAATTAGTTTTGTGGATCTTTTTCCCAAGAATCCTACAACAAATATTCTGGGTCCTCATTCTTTCATTAATAAACAAATAAACAGAATCATAGAATCACAGAATCGTCTAGGTTGGAAGAGACCTCCAAGATCACCTAGTCCAACCTCTGTCCTAACACTAACAAGACCTCCGCTAAACCATATCACTAAGGACTACATCTAAACGTCTTTTAAAGACCTCCAGGGATGGCGACTCAACCACTTCCCTGGGCAGCCCATTCCAATGCCTAACAACCCTTTCAGTAAAGAAGTTCTTCCTAATATCCAACCTAAACCTCCCCTGGCGCAACTTGAGCCCATTCCCTCTCATCCTGTCACCAGGCACGTGGGAGAATAGACCAACCCCCACCTCTCTACAGCCTCCTTTAAGGTACCTATAGAGAGCGATGAGGTCTCCCCTGAGCCTCCTCTTCTCCAGGCTAAACAACCCCAGCTCCCTCAGCCGCTCCTCGTAAGACTTGTTCTCCAGACCCCACACCAGCTTCATCGCCCTTCTCTGGACTCTCTCGAGCACCTCCATGTCCTTCTTGTAGCGAGGGGCCCAAAACTGAACACAGTACTCGAGGTGCGGCCTCACCAGAGCCAAGTACAGGGGGACAATCACCTCCCTAGACCTGCTGGCCACGCTGCTTCTTATACAGCCAGGATGCTGTTGGCCTTCTTGGCCACCTGAGCACACTGCTGGCTCATATTCAGCTGCCTATCAACCAGTATTCCCAGGTCCTTCTCGGCCAGGCAGCTTTCCAACCACTCATCTCCCAGCCTGTAGCGCTGCTCGGGGTTGTCGCGCCCCAGGTGCAGGACCCGGCACTTGGCCTTGTTGAACCTCATACAGCTGGCCTCAGCCCATCGGTCCAGCCTATCCAGATCCTCCTGCAGAGCCTTCCTTCCCTCGAGCAGATCGACACACGCACCTAACTTGGTGTCATCTGCAAACTTACTGAGGGTGCACTCGATCCCCTCGTCCAGGTCATCGATAAAGATATTAAAGATATTAAAGATATTAAAGATATTAAAGATATTAAAGAGGACCGGCCCCAGCACTGAGCCCTGGGGGACTCCACTAGTAACCGGCCTCCAACTGGATTTGGCTCCATTCACCACAACTCTTTGGGCCCGGCCATCCAGCCAGTTTTTAATCTTTTTAAAGCTCCTGAATTAATCAGCTTTGTTGACTTGTTCTCTATGGTCCTACATTATAAAACAAAATAAAACCAACCAGTCAACAAAACAACAACAACAACAAAATAAAAATAATAATAATAAAAGAATAACCACTTATTTGCTTTTTAAAGAATATGTATTCATTTATAAGAATGTTAAAGAAGGCCACTACTTGTAAATGGTGTGGAAGAACTGAGCTAAAATATGATAAACTTTACCCTAGAGCATGAGGCAGTGAGATAAGATCATATACCAGCCAAAAGTATTGGAAATAATATTCAAGTGCACACAAAAGCCAACTAAATCCTACACCACCTCTGTCCCTGAAATTTTATAGATAAAAAGAGGAAGATCAGCCCTTAAGCTGTCAGTATTTTCACCCTGGTGGTGGCATTTATCTATTTGTGTCAGGGACAGGAGTAGCCATTCCCAAATTAAAAGCACAGCTAAAAACAATGCATGAAGAACTGCACTCAAATACTTTGGCATCTAGTATTCTATATCTTGGCCTTGCTCTCCTTTGTGGTCTTGGGGCTAGAAAATATATTTTGTTCCAGCAATTAAACTTTCATTTCATGTTTCTCAGGACAAAACTTCTGGCTGAGAGATTGCCATCAACAGAAAGCTACAATTTTAATCCAAGGGTGGGGCATAACACTGAATAAATTGTACGTGCTCTCTCAGAGGTTCTTTTTTGCTCCATACTCTATTATAATATCCAGCAAGAAAAAAATATATTTTTCTTTAACTAAGTTAAATTTAAAATTTTGATTCATTCCTTGGGAGTGTGGGTCTGCAAGGTGACAAGCATCACATTTGAACCTCAAGTGGCTCTGAATTCCTTGTCTCTTGGACAGTAGTCTCTTGGACAGATTCAGCATGTTCCTGGGCTCAGTTCTAAAGGATTTTGAAGAAAAGATAATATGCAGCCCTGTAGACTGAGTTTGTGCAAGCTTAGAAGAGAAATACTGGAACCGATGGACCTGCTTGACAAGTTTATGAAGGTCATATAAAACGCGTTTCCTACTGTCCCATTGTTTTCCATCCCATGGCTATAAAAAACATTGTTAGGACGTAATATGATTAGGCCGTTATAAACCCTACCATTCAATGAATCATTAATAAATAAACAAATACAAAGTGTTTTCACTTTCCATTATCATGTTTAACATTGAATATGTGCAGTTAGTTTTCATTATATATATATATATATATATTTGGTTTTTTTTTGTCATATTCACATCTGTATTACTTGTTTTACCTTGTCTCATCTTCTTTATTAGGAGGACTATTGTGCTGTGAAAGTCACTAAACACAACATTTCTCAGGCTCTTAGGTCTCAGCATCCTGGTCTTCATGGTCTAACTCATAGAAAATCTAGCAAGCAGAGGACTTGGTGGCTCTGAGTACAGATCTGAACAATGCCCTTGAATTTTGCACAAAGATTGAAGTGTTCAGAATAGGATACACAGAAACTACTATTATGAGCTGTTTCCTCAAAATGTCACAGGGAGGTGTGAGCAAGAAGTATCAAACTCTTGGAACATACATGTTGCAGCAATGCCAAAGTTCCAATTGCTTTGAAATAGATGATTGATGATCCAGAAACATGTGATCTGCTGTAAGTTACATATATAAGAAATATAGACAATGTCCCAGACTCTTGAAGAAAGGCTCATTTCTACATCTTTCTTACAAAATATATTCTGGAATAATATATTTCTCAGTTTTCTTATTGTTGTTGTTGTTGTTGCAGTTCTGTTTTGCTTGGGAAAATAATTATTCACATAGCCAGAAAAAAAAAATAATAATAATAATAATAAATTGGCTAAGTAACTCATTCAGAAGCAGTGTAGGGGATCCACCTACTTTCACATCCTGGATGTCTGGGCTTCTTTACATGTATAAGGGTGGGAAACAGGAGAGTATACAAGTTATTATTTTTATTATTTTATTTTTTTTCTGTACAGGTTTAGATATTCCCTTTCTTTCTGGTACCTCACACTGACTACAGACATGTTTTGTTGTTTGCAAGAAGTAAAGAACGGATATATGAAGTGAATCTCCTTATTGCTGAAGTTGGCTGAAAAGCTGTTCATGAGTCTAAACAGATGTTTAGATCAATGAAAAGTTTATGGAGTGTCCATTTATCTTTCAAAAGAGAATGTTTAAGAACTCCAGGGTCAGGATCCCATCTTTCCTGAAGGACTTTGGCTGCATAGCAAAACTGGAGCAAAACCTGATGATCACATAAAGTTATTTTTCAAATATCATAAAAGCGATTCCTTTCCTTTGGAAAGCAAAGACTCGAACATGTGGAAATTGCTTTGCTCACTACTTCTTTTTTGAAGAGCTAGTCTGATAACAAACATTTCTTTGAGTCATTTTTTTTTTTCCTACTAGGTTTTCAAATGTAATATTTTTTGACTGATTATTTATTTATTTATTTATTTTGGTGAATTGGAGAAGCTGTATCTTATAAATTATTTTACTTGAAATAAATTAATGCAGCACTTGGAAACATTTTAAATAGAATTAGTGCTTGCAGAAGTGATTAAATATTTACTTCTGGAAAGTCTGTTTATGTGCAGTTCAGGTGAAAACAAAACCTCCTTTCTATCCAAATATTATGTGCTATTCAAATTTAACCTGAAAGAAGAGATTTCTTTGTAAATTACCTTATACTTATATATATATAAGTACATAATATGTATATATCAGTATTGATTTTGTCTTTTCCCCATATTTCCTCTTTCTATGTGATTTTTTGGGCTAGTGGTCTTTTATTTATCCAGTGAATATTTCATTCCCCTTTCAGTGCTGAATATTTTAACAAAAATATTCAGTCTGTAGATACATTTTCTCTTGAATTACACTGATATTAAATAAAAGAGTCCTTTTGGCATGACAGCCAGAGTAGGCACTAATAAAATTGCAGAATCAGATGACCCATCAACCCCCCTTCTCAAAACAATTATCCACCAGAGACAGTGGCAACATCTATTGCCTGAATAGTCTGATATAAGAAAATACAGTCTCCAGAATAAAGTGATTCAATAATAAAATTGTTATTATCTTGGCAAATAAATATCTGGGCTTTGTTACAGTGTGCACCAGTTGAGTTTTGTGCTTTGTCTTCTGTGAAGAAGAAGCATTAACATGTGATGATATTATAACTTCCTGAAGTGATCTCTTCATTAAGTTGCAGAAAAACTATATGTGGTGATACAAAGAATGTTTTATCCACAGAGAATGGGCTACAGATCACAGGCCTCTCTCCAGAGTCAGTGCTGACTATCATGTGCTCTCTGTACCCGTGCTCCAAGATGGAGAGATGTGAGCCAGTTTTTAAGTTAGAGCTATACAGTCACTTCATTTTCTCTACTCACCATTTCACCTAGGAGGCAGAATTTGCCAGCAAATTGCAAAATTATTAACCTGAGGGGATTGTACAGATGAGCAGGCTCCAGTTTAATTGCCTAAAATTATGGGCAGAACGAGAGTGTGACTTATTGATGTGTTCAGTTGTTGAGATTCCGAAATAGTTGGGACAGATTGTCGAAGGAGGTGGAATAAGCAGATGGATGACTCATTGTGAGAGGTGAGGACCTGGACATGATTGCTGGCTTTCAGCATCACAGAGAACAGTATCATTTCAGTGTCACTTTCTCAAGGGCAATCACTTGCATCAGCAGTTGTCTCTTAGTATGACGTAGCAAAAAGATGGATGCTTGACATTTGTATTGCAGGACAGGACATATTGTGTAGTAAACTCAGCCTGTTTCTGGATGAGGTTATGATAATAAGAGAGAGACGATCAAACATCAGGTGGGGTGGTTTGCATTTTTATGCAGGGAATGCACACTGCATTTATATGCATTGCACATAGTTCTCTGTTGCTTTGTCCACAAGAAACCTCATCGATGACATGAACATTGGACTCTGTCTTCAGTGATTTCTAGACATAGAGAAAGGAAATCACTCAGATTAGCACAGAGGCTAAACTCTTATCATCCCAATGCTGGTGGTAATCCAAAGCATTCTTAGGAAAGGTGCTTAAAGGGAGTAACAAAAAAACAGCTGAATTTCAGCCTGTAATCTGGGCTCTGGCATCTGTGGAAGGAAAATAATAATAGTATATTTCCTTCTCTGAAGTCTTGATGACTGGAAGCCGGAATACTTTATGTAGGACAGTAATTCAATACTGTGTCTTTTTTTCCTCAGATATGTTTTTGGGCAGAATTAACTCATGAAATAGCTATGAAACGTAGCAGTGTTATACTGCCCATTTGAAGCAAATTCAGATGTGAAGTCTGTAGTTTTTACACAGGTTAATAGGATTATGGGTGAGCCTAGGCTTCAATTTGACTTGCAGATCTATGTGAAATACACAGAATCTTGCTTCCTAATGAGATAGTTAGTTATTTGAACTAGACACTTTATATATATATATATACACATACATGTTTATATATAAACATATATACACATACATGTTTATATATATACACATACATGTTCCAGACGTATCCTGGAAGCACAACACAGCCCAGAGAAAGCAGTCTAAGAGGTTTCTGGAGAGCGTGGAAGATAGCTTCCTGACACAGCTGGTTAGAGAGCCTACCAGGGGAGGTGCCCTGCTAGACCTTCTGTTCACAAACAGTGACGGACTGGTGGGAGATGTGGTGGTCGAGAGCTGTCTTGGGCAGAGTGACCACGAACTGGTTCAGTTCTCTGTTCTTGGCGAAGTCAGGAAGGGGACCAGTAAAACCGCTGTCTTGGACTTCCGGAGGGCTGACTTTGAGCTGTTCAGGACACTGGTTGGCAGAGTCCCTTGGAAGGAGGTTCTGAAGGGCAAAGGAGTCCAGGAAGGCTGGGCACTCTTCAAGAAGGAAATCTTAATGGCTCAGGAGCGGTCTGTCCCCACGTGCCCAAAGACGAACCGGCGCGGAACTAGACCAGCCTGGCTGAACAGAGAGTTGTGGCTCGAGCTTAGGAGAAAAAGGAGGGTTTATAATCTTTGGAAAAGAGGGCGGGCTACTAAAGAGGACTATAAGGATGTTGCGAGGCTGTGCAGGGACAAAATTAGAAAGGCCAAAGCTCATCTGGAGCTCAATCTGGCTACTGCCATTAAATATAACAGAAAACGTTTTTACAAATATATCAACACAAAAAGGAGGACTAAGGAGAATCTCCATCCTTTACTGTATGCGGGGGGAAACTTAGTTACAAAAGATGAGGAAAAGGCTGAGGTACTCAATGCCTTCTTTGCCTCAGTCTTTAGCGGCAAGACCAGTTGTTCTCTAGACACCCGGTACCCCGAGCTGGTGAGAGGAGATGGGGAACAGGATGTGGCCCTCACTATCCACGAGGAAATGGTTGGCAACCTGCTACAGCACTTGGATGTATGCAAGTCGATGGGGCCGGATGGGGTCCACCCGAGGGTACTGAGCGAACTGGAGGAGGAGCTGGCCAAGCTGCTTTCCATCATTTATTGGCAGTCCTGGCTATCAGGAGAGGTCCCAGTCGACTGGCGGCTAGCAAATGTGACGCCCATCTACAAGAAGGGCCGGAGGGTAGACCCGGGGAACTATAGGCCTGTTAGTTTGACATCAGTGCCAGGGAAGCTCATGGAGCAGATTATCTTGAATGTCATCACGTGGCACTTGAAGAGCAACAAGGCGATCAGGCCCAGTCAGCATGGGTTTATGAAAGGTAGGTCCTGCTTGACGAACCTGATCTCCTTGTATGACCAAGTGACGCGCTTGGTGGATGAGGGGAAGGCTGTGGATGTGCTCTACCTTGACTTCAGTAAGGCTTTTGACACCATTTCCCACAACAATCTCCTCAAGAAACTGGCTGCTTGTGGCTTGGACTGGCGTACGCTTTGTTGGGTTAAAAACTGGCTGGATGGCCGGGCCCAAAGAGTTGTGGTGAATGGAGCCAAATCCAGTTGGAGGCCGGTTACTAGTGGAGTCCCCCAGGGCTCAGTGCTGGGGCCGGTCCTCTTTAATATCTTTATCGATGACCTGGACGAGGGGATCGAGTGCACCCTCAGTAAGTTTGCAGATGACACCAAGTTAGGTGCGTGTGTCGATCTGCTCGAGGGAAGGAAGGCTCTGCAGGAGGATCTGGATAGGCTGGACCGATGGGCTGAGGCCAGCTGTATGAGGTTCAACAAGGCCAAGTGCCGGGTCCTGCACCTGGGGCGCAACAACCCCGAGCAGCGCTACAGGCTGGGAGATGAGTGGTTGGAAAGCTGCCTGGCCGAGAAGGACCTGGGAATACTGGTTGATAGGCAGCTGAATATGAGCCAGCAGTGTGCTCAGGTGGCCAAGAAGGCCAACAGCATCCTGGCTGTATAAGAAGCAGCGTGGCCAGCAGGTCTAGGGAGGTGATTGTCCCCCTGTACTTGGCTCTGGTGAGGCCGCACCTCGAGTACTGTGTTCAGTTTTCGGCCCCTCGCTACAAGAAGGACATGGAGGTGCTCGAGAGAGTCCAGAGAAGGGCGATGAAGCTGGTGTGGGGTCTGGAGAACAAGTCTTACGAGGAGCGGCTGAGGGAGCTGGGGTTGTTTAGCCTGGAGAAGAGGAGGCTCAGGGGAAACCTCATCGCTCTCTATAGGTACCTTAAAGGAGGCTGTAGAGAGGTGGGGGTTGGTCTATTCTCCCACGTGCCTGGTGACAGGATGAGGGGGAATGGGCTCAAGTTGCACCAGGGGAGGTTTAGGTTGGATATTAGGAAGAACTTCTTTACTGAAAGGGTTGTTAGGCATTGGAATGGGCTGCCCAGGGAAGTGGTTGAGTCGCCATCCCTGGAGGTCTTTAAAAGACGTTTAGATGTAGTCCTTAGTGATATGGTTTAGCGGAGGTCTTGTTAGTGTTAGGACAGAGGTTGGACTAGGTGATCTTGGAGGTCTCTTCCAACCTAGACGATTCTGTGATTCTGTGATTTATTACATAATCAGATGCCAGCTACTTTGAGTAGAGGAGGCAGAACTAGGTTTTATTTAGGGAAGACAAGTTTTGTTTTCCTAATGTATTTGAAGCACAACACATAACGAATTTCCTCACTGAATTGGCCCTCACCTGATGTCTTTCACTGTACCACTTCTATGCAAGTATAGCACTATCAAATATTCAGCACTCCAATCTGTTAATCCTCTTGGAATCTTTAAATTCCACATATTTAGAAGTCAGATGACCATGTGCTGACTATAATATGTAGGCAATTTTTTCTACCTTACAATCTTCTTTTCTAGGCTCTACAGGAAAATGATTTATAGAGGTCAGCTCCATTTGCTCTGATATCACAATAATGGAACATATATTGCCTTTCTATCTTACTGATTGTCTCATAGTATGACAGAAATATCAATTTAGTGCCTAAAACAGACTTCAGTGAATCATTTGTCACAAAACAGTTATGTTCCCTGAAAATAGTTATTCCCTATAAATAGTTACTCTGCTTAAAATTTATCCAAAAATGTCATACACATATTAAGGAATTACTTTCAAAATAATTTTGCACTTGCTTTTGAAAGTATTTGCTATCTGAAATTTGACCTTTTACCATTGGAAAGGGAGGTCACATGGTACTATATGAGTCACATACCTGAAGGAATAAGCTTGTGCCCTTTTCAACATATGTTCTCAACATTTATGAATACTACTTTTGCTTTCTAAGTATGCGATAGTTACTTGACCTTTGCTAGGTCTGTAAAAAATCTTGCCAGAAGATTTGTTTTTGGCACATGCTCTAAAACAAATAAACAAGAATGGTGCAAACACTGCCCACTGGTGCAAAGTGGATATGTTTCAAAGCACAACGAGATATTCATATAATGTCTTTTAATTGTGTCCTGCAAGGATTTCTCTTTAATCACTTGACACAAAATCTTTTTCCCTGTCTTGCACATCTGGTTGTAAATCATTCCTGCATTATGATATGTGTTCTAGCTTGGTACCATGCCTTTGAATAGAGCAAATGCTGCCAGACCACTGTTATGCTTGAGAAAGAGCACTTTTTGTTCCTATACGCATCCTACTGTTCAAGCAGCACGTGCTCTCCGATGGAGAGCTTCTCTCTACGCCCGCGAGTTGCAGCTGCAAATGGCAGACATATTTCAGTTGTTAGTTCCCAGGGCAGATCTGAGAAGGGCAGGAGAAAAGCATTTCCAGTGGGAAGCCTTTAAATGCGGCTGTCTTTCTCACTGTAAAGGAGCTTTCAACTGAGAGTAGTGCCCTTCAGAGCACAATACATGACTCATTTTTGTCTGGGCTGTCTAGGATCATTAAATATGTCCTGGAAGGTCTTCTGTGTGTGAGTAGGTGGCATGCCCACCCTTCAAAATTCCCCTTAGACAACCCCAGACATCATATCTCTTCACCACCTCTCCTAATAGACTTTATTTATTTATTTATTCATTCATTTATCTGCCAAAAAGTAGAGAAGAAACAAAATTTCCCAAACTGTGGAATCGTGTTTTTTATATTCCTCTTTTGGGGAAAGGAGACAATAACTCAGATACAGGGCCTTTTACTGTCTCTGATAGGGTGCTAAGGGAGTCGGCAGATGTGATTGCCAGGCCGATTTCCATCATCTGTCAACAGTCATGATCATCTGGAGACATCCTGCATGACTGGAGACTTGCTAATGTGACGCCCATCTATAAGAAGGGTCATAAGAAGAACCTGGAGAACTACAGGCCCATCAGCATGACCTTGGTGCCAGGAAAGGTGATGGAACAGGTCGTCTTGAAAGAAATTACACAGCATGTGCGGGACAACCAGGGGATCAGGCCCAGACAGCACGGGTTCATGAAAGGCAAGTCCTGCCTGACCAACCTCATCTCCTTCATCACCCTGACCGGGTGACTCACCTGGTGGATGAGGGAATCACAGAATCACAGAATCACAGAATTGAAGGGGTTGGAAGGGACCTCAAAAGATCATTGGGTCCAACCCCCCTGCCAAAGCAGGTTCCTTAGAGCAGGCTGCCCAGGTAGGTGTCCAGATGGGCCTTGAATATCTCCAGAGAAGGAGACTCCACAACCTCCCTGGGCAGCCTGTTCCAGTGCTCCGTCACCCTCACTGTGAAGAAGTTCTTTCTCATGTTGGTGCGGAACTTCCTGTGCTCCATCTTATGGCCATTACCCCTTGTCCTGTCCCCACAAACCACTGAAAAGAGGTTGGCCAAATCCCTTTGTCTCCCACACCTCAGGTATTTATACACATTGATGAGATCCCCTCTCAGTCTTCTTTTCTCCAGGCTGAACAGACCCAGGTCTCTCAGCCTTTCTTCATAGGGAAGATGCTCCAGGCCCCGTATCATCTTTGTGGCCCTCCGTTGGACTCTTTCCAGGAGATCCCTGTCTTTTTTGTACCAGGGAGCCCAGAACTGGACACGGCACTCCAGGTGAGGCCTGACCAGGGCAGAGTAGAGGGGGAGGATCACCTCCCTTGACCTGCTGGCCACGCTCCTTTTAATGCACGCCAAGATCCCATTGGCCCTCTTGGCCACCAGCGCACACTGCTGGCTCATGGTCAACCTGTCGCCCACCAGGACCCCCAGGTCCTTCTCCTCAGAGCTCCTCACCAGCAGGTCGTCCCCAAGCCTGTACTGATACGTGCAGTTGTTCCTTCCCAGGTGCAGGACTCTACACTTGCTCTTATTAAACCTCATTTGGTTTCTTCCTGCCCATCTCTCCAGCCGGTCCAGGTCTCGCTGAATGGCAGCACAGCCTTCTGGCATGTCAGCCACTCCTCCCAGCTTTGTGTCATCGGCGTACTTGCTGAGGGCAGACACTATTCCCTCATCAAGGTCGTCGATGAAGATGTTGAACAAGACCGGACCCAGCACTGACCCCTGGGGAACACTGCTAGTCACAGGTCTCCAGCCGGACTCTGTGCCGCCAGTCACCACCCTCTGAGCTCGGCCAGTCAGCCAGTTCTCAACCCACCTTACTGTCCACTCCATGGGAGACAGTATTGAAAGCCTTGCTAAAGTCAAGGTAGATGACATCCACTTCTCTCCCCCCATCTACCCAGCTGGTGATGCCATCATAGAAGGCAACGAGGTTGGTTGAGCACGACTTCCCCTTGGTGAATCCATGCTGACTACTCCTCATAAGAAGGGCTGCGAAGCTGGTGAAGGGCCTGGAGCACAAGTCCTATGAGGAGTGGCTGAGGGAGCTGGTGTTGTTTAGTCTGGAGAAGAGGAGGCTCATGGGAGACCTTATTGCTCTCTACAACTACCTGAAAGGAAGTTTTAGGGAGCTGGGGTTTGGCCTCTTCTCACAGATAACTAGTGATAGTACTAGAGGGAATGGCTTCAAGTTGCACCAGGGGAGGTTTAGGTTAGAAATTAGGAGAAATTTCTTCTCAGAAAGAGAAGTCAGGCATTCAAACAGGTTGCCCAGGGAGGTGGTGGCATCACCGATCCTGTGGGTGTTTAAGGAAAGGTTGGGTGTGGTGCTTAGGGACATTGTTTAGTGGGAGATATTGGTGGTAGGGGGATGGTTGGACCAGATGATCTTGGAGGTCTTTTCCAACGTTAATGATCCTATGGATCTATATTATAAAATGTAATTATTTTTTTTCTGGATAACAGCACCTGAAAAAAAGACTAAATTCATAGTATTTTTTAATTACTTAAACTTTCAGAACTCCAGCAACGGATTTTTACATCTATATCTGCTTTTTCATTTATGCCATATATGACAGACATGTTATGCATCTAGTATTATTGTATAATTAATACTAATAGTTTGAAAGTAAAATAATGTTATAATTACAAAGCTGAAAGATCTACCACCTGGTACACTGCAGCTAACTCAGGAGATAAAGAAATGATAATGTTACTACCAAATGACCTTATAATTGCCAGTTGTAAAGTTCACTCCAAATCTCACATTAACCATTTGCTTGAATTAAAGCCAACTGAAGATTTACTTCATCCCTCTGGGTTTCAGAAAGTTATCAGCTGTTACAGACAAACGACTCTGCTGTCTCCCAGACTGAAGGTCCATGTATTCAGCATCCTTTCTCCTAGAGCCACTAGCAACAGATGTTTGCAGAGCAGCTTGAGAACAGAACGTACATAAAAGAGCTCTTCTTCTGTTGTAATCTCCTGCTTTCAGCTATCAGTGGGAGTGTCTGACATGAAGCTTGCATCTCAATGACTGTATGAAACAGCCACGAATGGACCTAATCTTCATTAATCTATCCAGTTCCTTTCCAGCTCTGTCTATACTTTTGGCCTCCACCATGTCCCACAAGGATTCCCACAATTTAATTATGCATCATAAAGATTTCCTTTTGTTTTCTTTAAACCTGCTGCAGTATAGTTTCACTGAGGCCCACTAGTTTTTCCTCTGTGAAAAATGATGACTGATCACTCCTTGCTCACATTTTCCACATAATTCACGATTTAACAGGACTTCAACACACCCCTCCCCAGCTTTGCTTGCTGCAGTTTATCAAACTGTAATTTCATTTGATTTCAAATGCTTGTTTTATGCCCTTCTTTACAAAAAAGATTGTCTTTGTATTCCAGCTGGTTGTTACACTTTTTTTTTTCTTTTTATCAAGAGATTTTGCAAATAATTCAGTCCAAGTGAGGTGGAGAGAACAATTTCAATGTCAGAATGACTCTTGCAAAATCTCCAGTGTGATCTGTTCCAAAATAATATCTAAGTTTGTTTCAACACCTCACATCAGTTCCCTAGAAACTGAAATCCACACCCTTTACAACAAAAGTTTGGGAAAGATTTGGTGTTGCATAGGATATCCTAGAAGGTATTCATCATGTTAGCAAATGGAGAGAAGAATTTCCATGCTTAGGCTCTCATCCTTCATTCATGAAAACTCCTTCAACTGTCCTGTAGGTAATTTTTCTTCTGATTCAGGAGTAGCATTAAGAGCCTACAAGGAACAGAAGTATCCTGTAAGTGACCTAGATACTTTGAAATAGTTATTAACTATAATGTTAACTCATATAGCTAAAAGAAGGAGCACATATGTTTTTGTAATAAAAGATTAGCACAGAGAAAGCAGAATAATCAGAAATACAGGGAGGGAATACCTTACAGATTTGCTTCTTAAGGTCTCTTTTCTATTGTGTGCCTGGAGGGATGAAGACCTCCACATCTGACTTGGCAAATCATTTTGCTATTTTACATGGAAGAAGAAAGTAACACAATTTTGTCTCCTAATGTTTTAGCTAAATCACCCTCTCTTAATCCCATTCTGATGCTCCTGATGTTGTATTAAGGGCAAGAATACCCCAAATCGGTTGGCCTTTTCAGGATTACAGTATCTCATACCTAATTCCCTGTGGTCTGTCTTGCCAATCTCAATGTATTTTGCTCTCTTTGAGCTTTCTTTAAAAGCAACCCCTGACGTATCTCCTCCACTCCATTTGCTTTCTTGCTACTCAGAAATACTATCTTTACCTCTGAAACAGAAAAAGATGAAGTCAGTACATCAGGCCCATCACTTCCTGCTTGAGTAATGCAATATTTCTGGGCATGTATCAACGCAGCTCATTAGGTTCTGGACTAATGTGCAAAGTCACATCTAGAACATTAGTCTCTACTGCTGTTTTGTTAGTTTGGGGAGTGTTGTTTTCTAGATTTCTCCCTCATTTTATAGCTGGAATTAAGTTAATTTTCCCTGAGGAGTACTAGAACTGTATTAAACCAAATTGAATATATTATTTCCCATTGGTACTTTTACTTTCAAGATGAAATCAAATTACGTATACTTTTTTACTCATTGTGTACATAAAATAGTAAAGTGCTGCACTGAAGGAAGTAACTCAAGTTCTATATTTTATTTGAAGGAGGCAGAAAAATGTTAATTGCATTTATAAACGTAATTAACGTTTGTAGATGTGAGCCTCCAGGGGGGGTATACATATCAATATATGGTCATGGAGAAGCTAAAATCACCTCATGATCAACTAAGCCTACAAAACAGTGAAGGCACTCCCCACAACTGCTAGACTGCCATTCGAAAGAAACATATATCAGAGCCTATGTCCTAGAGCACAGAGCACAGTTCGTCTGTCCTTTTTTTTTTTTCCCTCTGTACCTCTCTTGTGAAATACTGTGATGTCAGTTACTGTTTAAATCTATTCCAGACCAACAAGACTTTAAGATTTCTGTAAGAAAGAGCATTGACCTGCTGTATCATGAAGGTGCTAATTATTTCATTACCACAAAAGAGAGACAAGCACCAGCCTGAGGTTTTTGATCCAAAGGACAGCAAGTGATAAAGAAGTGGAACAGCTACAGTAATAAATTACATTTGAGAGGGTCAGCAAAATCTACACAAATCCATCAAGATGGTAAAAAGAAGGTCAGTAGAACAAAGAAAGAGTATATGATGGAAATAAACATAGATGTAATATTGTACAGCTGACTGCTCTAACATTTCTGCTTTGGACCAGTGAACGAAGAGTGTGTTCAGAGGTGGAGGCTCCAGGAAACATCCAGGACGTGGCCACAGCATCAACAATCATTGTAAAGAAGGGGAGAAATAGTTGTTTTGGTTTCGGTATTTGTGTTTTTTTCTCAAAGTGAAAGAAAGGGGAAAAAAGAGTTTTAGAAGAAGGTGTTGAGTTAAAAAAAAAAAAAAAGACAATGATTTGGTTTTTGGTGACTCGTGTCTGTGTGTCTGAATAACTTGGTTTCTGCTACTAACAGAGAAAAGAGATAGAAGAACAGGTTACATAATTCCTCCATTAAATATCCATTTAATTTGGACAGACGACTCACTTGGGCAGTCTGTTAAAATCTCACAGAAGACGGGTTGCTGTCAGCAAAAGGTAACATCTGAAGCTACGAAAGAACCACGAGAGAAGACTGAAAAAAAAATGTAGAGAGGAATAGGAAAGTATAGCTAAAAGAACACTAAAAATTGAGATTTGAGAAATCATAAGATACTGATAACAACAACAACAACAACAAAAAATTATCAGTCTTACCAAAGACTTCCTAATGTTAGGGAAATGTCACATCCATCTTAACATAAGACCAGACAAGAAACTACTTACCTTTCTAAGACAATGTCTTCTGTCACAGATGTGCTAAGAAAGGCTCATGTGTCAACAAAAGTATTTTTATTAGCTCACTTAAGTTTTTTTTTTAATATTGGGACCAGACCTGTTTAAGGTTTTGTCATTGACATAGACAGTGGGATCAAGTGCACCCTCAGCAAGTTTGTAGAGGACACCATGTTATGTGGTGCAGTTGACATGGTGGAGGGAAGGGATGCCATGCAGAGGGACCTGGACAGGCTTGAGAGGTGGGCCTGTGAGAACCTCATGAAGTTGTACAAGGCCAAGTGCAAGGTCCTGCATGTGGGCTGGGGCAATCCCAAGCAACACAGGCTAGGGGGGTGGGAGGCAATGGATTGAAAGCAGCCCTGAAGAGAAGGACCTGGGGGTGTTGGTGGATGAGAAGCTCAACATAAGCCAGCAATGTGCTCTTGAAGCCTGGAAAGCCAACCATATCCTGGGCTGCATCAAAAGAAGCATGGCCAGCAGGTCAAGGGATGTGATTCTCCCCCTCTGCTCTGCTCTTGTGAGACCCTATCTGGAGTGCTGAGTTCAGCTCTGGGACCCCCAGAACAAGAAGGACATGGATGTATTAGAACAAATCCAGAGAAGAGCCATGAAGATGATCAAGGGGCTGGAGCACCTCTCCTACAAAGACAGGCTTGGGGTTGTTCAGACCCAGGATTTGGGGTTGTTCAGCCTGGAGAACAGAAGGCTCCAGGGAGACCTTACAGCAGCATTCCAGGACCTAAGGGGGGCCTACAGGAGAGATGGGAAGGGACTCTTTGTCAGGGAGTTAGTTATAGGACAAGGGGTAATGGCTTTAAACTAAAAGAGGGTAGGTTTAGATTAGATATTCAGCAGAAATTCTTCACTCAGAGGGTGGTGGGGCACTGACACAGGTTGCCCAGAGAAGCTCTGGATGCCCCATCCATGGAAGTGTTCAATGCTAGGTTGGATGGGACTTTGAGCGACCTGGTCTAGTGGGAGGTGTCCCTGCCCATGCCAGAGGTATTGGAATTAAATGATCTTTAAGGTCCCTTCCAACCCCCACCATTTTATGATTCTATGATTCACATTGCTAACAAAACAGAATCATAAATAAATAAATAAATGGGGGGAAGTCCAGGAAGTTTATTCTCTGTATTCATCCATATATATTTACTATAAATTGAAGTGAAGTGAAGTGAAGTGAAGTGAAGTGAAGTGAAGTGAAGTGAAGTGAAGTGTTGGATGGTGACTGCCCCAACCCTATATCAATAAACCATGGAAATGTCGGTGTCAGCGTTGAAGCAGCAGGATGACCAACATTTATATGGAAACATATATGAGGAAGGACATTACCTTAGAGGGAAAAGTTTGCAGATATAGTCTGCTTACCACAGCTGAAAGAGTTTGGACTGAGATGAGAGTGTAAATAGTGAAAAAACAACAGTCATAAGGAACTGCTATGCATCTCCAGGGCAGGATTACATGGCAGAGCATGAAGCATTAATTAATTAAAAAAAAAAAAAAAAAAAAAAAAAAAAAAAAGGAAATTTAGGAAATTTGTAAAAATGCCCAGACATTGACATTGATCATGGAGATTTCAATTATGTTGACGTTTACTGGAAATCAAGTGACAAGTAAAAACATGTTCTCAAAATTCTCAAGGCTTGTTCTATATGAAGCTCTCTGCAAAGTCACCAAACTGCAGCTTATAAGTAAAGCTGAATTCTAGGCTCTGTCTACAAGGTAGCACTTAAAGGTGTCAAAGCAAGCTCTGAATGAAGGAATTTGGAGTCTGGAAGCACTACAGGTTACAGCAACACAGCAGTTCCAGCAGTCCAACTGAGTTTATTACCCAGCTGCTTTAGCAACACCTATATTTTCAGACCTCTTGGGAGGCTGCAATAAGTGACCCCAGCTGACTGTTATTCACATCATTATAAATGAGAGGAACAAGGAAAATGAGGGAAAAAACTGTAAGGACACTTTAAAGTATTTTAATGGTAAATAGGTATACAAGAACTCCAAAATCCTTGGGGGGGGAGGGGGCGGGGGTCAGAGGCTGATTAGTTGAAAATGTGTTACAGAAATTATAGCATTCACTTATCCCTGACAAATTCATCAGTCCCGTTGAATATTATCTACTTAGAGCATTACAGAATTACTTTGAAGGGAAATAAATAAATAAATAAATAAAATGAAATAAGATTAAAATAAAATAAAATAAATAAAATAAAATAAAATAAAATAAAATAAAATAAAAGCTTCTTGGGAAGTAACACTGAAAGGGTCGATCAGAGAGAATAAACATATGTCCTATAAGTACTTCCTAAACATTGGTCTTACTCCTGCAAGTACTTCCTACCTAACTTGGTCCTAATAATTTCAAGTGATAATTCTGCAGCTCTTTTAGCAGCAATCTTTACTGCTCTATTCAGCTAGTGATTCTTTCTTTAAGTTTAGAATACAGGTTGACAAATTGGATGCAATCAAAACAGGCATAAACAGGCTAACCTTACCTAATTCTCCATATTTTATTGCAATGAGGTTATCCACCCTTTCAAACACTAATTAAGCAGGTTTGCTCCAAAATCTTGGAACAGGGGCAATAAAATAGTACATTGATTGATTTCATTTTTCAGGTTTCTACCTACATAACTAGGGTGAAGCAAAGAAACCTCCATTTTACAGACTTCAATTTTTACAGATAACTCTTCCATTTACCCTTTTGTGTCTTTTCATTCTCTATGGAAAGTGTTTGCAGAGGACTAACTTGTACCAACAATGATATTTAAATATTTAGATATATATATATCAAGCAGAAAGTTAGCCCCACCTTGGAACAGCTTGATGGTAGCACAAAGGGGAAAAAAAAAAAAAAAAAAAAGTTTGTTCTTATGCAAGTCCCAAGGGCAGAACTTCACTGTTAAGCAAAGAGGTTGACAAGCGCTGCAGAGCAGGAAGAGAGGCTGGGGCAGTGCATTGCTCTCATACAATGGTTCCTAGGCAAAAAGAAGAAGGATAAGAAAGAGCATGGGCAAAAGCATCCTTTCTCCCAGACTTCTCTTGTTACTGAGATTCTGGAAAAAAAAAAAAAAAAAAAAAAAAAAAAAAGTATATATATATATATATATATAAAAGGGTTAATTTTATCACTTAAAAAAAAACCAAAGTTTATGATTTTTCCCACAATGCAAACAGGGTCACTTCTCATTTCAAGTAGAAAACACAAATTAAATATAGATGGTAGTGTGATCTTGTACTAATGGCAATAAAATAAATAGCTTAAACTGTATTTCACCTCATCAGAGTAACAATACTCAATCTTTTCTAAAGTTTGGAGACTACTCTTTACCAAAAAAACAAACAAACAACAACAATAACAACAACAAAACTCATCCTTAAATATCTCTGGCTGTTTTTTTTTTTTTCCAGTTTGAAGCAATGAACAGACAAATAAATGTTTGTGTACGTACATTTACATGCACACCAAAACTTATGAATAACCCCAACTTAACTCATATCTGAGGGAATTTGGACAAATACAGATCATTGTGCTAAGAAAAGGCTATTGCTTAAAGTAGGCTACTGATACAAGATTGTTGATCAAAGTAGACGAAAAGATAAATTACTCCACAAGCTCCAGGTTTTCTGTGAAGAAAATTAGTGTCACTAATATAATACGGGATGCATCTGTAAAAAGTAATAATAACAATGAGTGATCAAAAATGTTTAAAGGAATAGGTAAGAATCATCTGACCCTATGATGTACTTAGGTGTGTAAACAAGGTAGTGGTTTCAAATCTCTTATAATCAATAAAAATAACCCATTTACCAGACTGGGTAAGCAAAGGAGAGAATCCACGAGTAGGATCATAGAATTGTAGAATAATAGAATGGTTTGGGTTGGAAGGGACCTTAAAGGTCATCTAATTCTATGTCCCTGTCATGAACAGGGACACCTACTACCAAAAACAACAGGAACAGTTGACAGCATTGTATTCACAGTGAACTAAAACAAAATGAATAGCAGGTTTGGAAAATAATCTGTACCAGTCACTGTGATTTCATGGAAGAATAGTCGCAAAACAAGCAAATCTGATTTCAATTTTTGAGGGAAAATTGCATACTTGATTGATAAAGACAATGGTACTTTTTATATTTAGACTTTTGTAAAACATAAACCATTTGCCTTAACAATGTTAATACACAGAAACATCAATGATGCAGATTAACAGATAGCTAAATCACATATACGTATTTAAAAAAAGAAAGAAAGAAAGAAAGAAAGAAAGAAAGAAAGAAAGAAAGAAAGAAAGAAAGAAAATAAAAAGAAAAAGATTATAATTGCTAATTTCACCAAGAGGCCTAGCATTCAACATCATCAACAATAAACTGATAGTGCATATACATACTTTTGTTGAAGCTTACTGATGGGATAAGTAGTATAACAAAATATTAAATGGTGCAAATGTCTGAATGGCCATGTAGTATATTTAGTACTTTGATACAGAGAAAGACAAGCATATGTCACAGATTCATCAAACTTTCATTGGAGGTCATAAGCTCCAGCTTCTTGTCCAACACACAGCAATCTCTAATGCAAGGTAAGGTCAGCTGTGGTTTTCGTCTGGCCAGCTATCCTTTCTACAAGCACAACCTGTTCCAATGCTGGGCAAACCTCCTAAGGAAAGATCTCTTCCTTATGTCATGGTCAGTAAACCTCCCAAACTGCAATTTTTAGCCTCTTTATACCATCTGTCATCAATGAAAAGGTCTCGGATCCATTACCTTTTAACTGCCCACATGTAGGTGTATGCAGCTGTTAAATTGCACCATAGTTTCCTTCTGTTAAGGTCAGTAAACCAAGCTCCTTCAGCCCTTCTAGGAAGATCACATGCCTTAGGCCACTGACCATCTTGGCAACTTTCTGCTAATGCTGGCCAATCTCTTAACAGTCCTCTTGAATAGTTAATCCCAAAACAATGCCATCTTCCAGCCACACTAGAACTGAGCAAAGGAGAAAAATTACATATCTCAATATGCTGGCTTTACTTCTCCTATTTCGCGGTGCCCTGAGGGCACTGCCCTGCACACAAACAATGTTGAGTGTTATTATTTTGCCTCTGATGTGGAAGAGTAAACTTTTTTTGCTGAAATCTGTGATGGTCCTGATGATTCAATCCTTAAGTTTGTCTTGACTGTAATTCTGCCGTTCACCAGATCTACCTTCCAAATTTAATGTCCTTTATGCTTTTTTTAATGTTCTCATTAAGTTTTTTAAGGTTGTTTATCCTCCGGACTCTGGATAAAACTATTGAATAATAGCAGTATTTATCTGTTGCATTTATCCACTCATTACAAATCCTCATCTAAACTCAGTAGTCCAGCCAGTTTCAAGCCAACTAAGACAGTCCATTCACCCAGTCCATGTATTTGTCAGCTTCTAAATGAGGATGTTGATCAAGGTAGTATAAAAAGCTTTACTGAAGTCAAGACAGGTTACATCTATTGCTCCCTGCTTATCCAAATCAAAAGCCATTTAATTATAGAAGGCAGCCCTCAGATTGCCTTCCTGTCCTTGGTGTACTTGGAAATGAATTAAAAGAGGACACACTCCATGATATGTACATGGACTGGGATGAGGTTCACCCATCTATAGCTCTCAAGTCCTTCTTAACTTTCTGAAAGATGGGTTTAACATACATTTTTTTCCCCAGTCATCAGGGACCTCCCACAGCTGCTGTGATGATTTTTACAAGTAATAAGCAATGACTTTGCAAGCAAGGCGTCAACACAAGAAAGTCCTCAATCACAAAGGGCTTAGCTGCAGTGAAACAACATAACATGATTTCTCATGCTAAGGCAAGAAGGATGTAGAAAAGGAAAAAAGTGAGAAAGAAGAATGAAAATATGACACTATCTGTTTATGGAACATTTTCAAGTATATGCAGGAATATACTATGCATTTCTGTTACCCCTCTTATAAAGGAGATATATTGAATTCTCCAATATTTTATAAAGATACACAAAAAATGACTGAGAATGGCAACAAATGCCAAGTTTTAATGTTTAATTTGCAACAAAGGTGATGTAGAGAGTTCTGCAATTACAGTACAAATGAGCCCCCAGAAAGGGAGGACTATGGGGATTAACTTCTCCAACTTTCCATGAAAGGTGCAACAAGAGCCACTGGATGAAAGCTTTTCTGTATGACATTATTTAATCAAGTTCATGACATTTGGCTTAATATATTAATAACTGGATGAAATATGAAGAATCCACAGATCAGGCAAGATGATAGAATGGCTCCTTTTGCCCTTTCACTCTATGGATCTTAAATTTTATAGTGATAACAACATTATTGTGAGAATATTAAAAAGAACATGACCAGTAAATCTATATCAGAATATCAAATGTAAATCTTATGATACTTCTTTCAGAATATCTCATTTACTGAACAGAAAGCCAAATGCAGGGCAAAATAGAAGACCTTTCTCCTAAATAAATTAGAAGCACGTCATTTTTCATGTGGCAAAGCACTAACACTGTGACCAAAGTACTAAAGAATTTACTGTAATACACAACTTAAAAAAAAAAAAAAAAAAAAAAAAAAAAGACTTGTGCCTTCAGGTCAATGTGCAGCTGCAGACAAAACCAGAAACAGTGCTGTGTTGCATTATTGTAGCAATACAAAGAAAAAAGGAAAAAAAAGTCACTAGGATATTTATATAATAAGAGTTAGGATTAAGTATTAATATATCCTTGTGGTCCAGTAGATACTTACCCACATTAAGGTATGGGAAGCTTAATTAACCCTTATTGGAACAAGAGATCACACACATAGATTCAAAGGAAAATGAGAAAAAGAAGTAATTTTGTTGCCAATGAAATAATAAAGCAAGTTTCTGTACAACAATAACGCTCTACATCCTTAATCCTTTGATAATGCTTAAGATATTTCCCAAGACAACAAATACTGGTGATTGGTGAATCAGTCTTGACAAATATTAGTCCAAATCAGAACACCAAATACATAGAGAATTTTAATGTATTTAAAGTTTCTCCCATTCTTTTCAAGTGACCTCAAATTTTCAAGTTGATAATTAGATCTCAAAGGAGAGTGATGCAAGCTCCTCAGAAAGTCTCTGGTAAGGAAATACTGGCAAAGGGTTAGGTATCCTAAAATAATTTTTCCTTATATGAGACTGTACTCAGCTGGCCAGCCAGCCAGTGTTTACGTAGTTTCTGGATAGCATGACAAATAGGGGACAAAAGTAAGGGACACAGAAAAGTGGAGTGAATTGCTAGAATGCAATTCCCAGGGAGAGGGGTGGAGAGAGAAGGAGCCTAGAAAAGGACAGGAGAAGGGGGAGCTGAAGACATTGAGGTTAAATCACAATGTATAAAGCTGTAAGAAACATGGTTTCATTAACTTTACTCTTCAAAGAACTCCTTGTTTTGTAAAGTGTAGCAGCGCCTGCTGTCATCCCAATGCCAGGTTAGCTTTTGAATCGTAGGTCGCAAACGGCCCTCTTCTCGCTTGGCATCATTGCTAGGCTGGGATAAAGGGGGAAACTTTGAACAGAACATGTCTCTGTTCCCTCACATACACAAAGAAAAAGAACAAGACTACAGTTAGATTAGAGAACAGAGTAAGAGGCTATATTCGGTCTCGTTAGCCAGCAGGACTGTGGGAATGATACAAGGACATTAAGACACCTATCCATTTAGAGCCTTTTAAAGCCCTCCATGCTTCTTTTAGACCACGGATCTGATTTACAAATGTAGTACAGTCTCCATTTAAAGAGCATGAGTGAAATTTGAGCCAAACTACTTTGTTTTTCCTGCTTGCCTTCTACCATTGAAATTTCTCTTGCAGTAAATTATCATAGATAAACAAGATGTGTCTTAAAATTAGCATCTGATTGCCCTCAAATTAAACCCATGCTTTTGCTTCAGAGAGATCAGTCCAGGATCAAGAAAATACTGTTAGTTTTACTAGAGTTCCTCATTAGAAAGGTGGCACAGAATTCAGAATAAATTTTATTGTGTCAATCTCTCAATAACATGAGGATTGATTGATAATTGTATACTGAAATCCTGGGGGAGGGTGAGGGGAGGGAAGAGAGGAAAAAAAAAAAAAAAAAAAGGAAAAAAAAAAAACAGTAAATGAATTACTTAGTATTCCTTATCCCAATGCATTATTTACCTTAGTTTAGCTAATATTAATCCCACAAAACCAGGTGGTGAAAATTGGCATTGATCCATTGCAAAATGTTCCTTCACTTCTTGTAACTTAAACATTAAGTAAATTAGAACAAACAACATTCAACACTGTGGGTGGTGCACAGATGATACCACTGTGAATGGTAAGACTTCCAGCAGATTTAACATAGTCATGACTGTTCTAGAATAAAGGTTTGTGTATGTGAAATGTACCACTGGACTCCAATCAACCAAGAACAGGTGTCCAGTGCTGAAACTATCCCATCTGGTCTTCAGCTGCCAGTCAAGATGTACAGAGATCCTCTCTCCTACATGCCATCCCTGTAAAAGTATCTCAAGTGTCTCTGGCACCCAGTGTGCGAGATACCCCCTGTGTGTAGGTGTGGTGGTTTTACTCAGGTGGGCAGCCAAGCTCCACCAAAGCTGCTCTTTTGTTCCCTTTCCTCAAAGGGAAAGGAGGAAAAAATACAATGCAAAGGCCTCAAGGGTTGAGACAAGAATGGGGAGATCACTCAAAAATTATCATGATGGGCAAAACAGAGTCAGAGTAGGGAGACAGTAAAATTTATTGCCTATTACTAGCAAGCTAGAGAAGTGAGAAACAAAGGAAAGAAACCAAAAAACACCTTCGCCCCATCCACCCTCTTCCACCTCCTCCCCCCAAATGGCGCAGGGGAACGGGAAAATGGGGGCTGCAGTCAGTTCCTGACACTTCTTCTCTGCTGCTCCTTCTCAGTCCCTCTCTGCCCCTGCTCCATGTGGGGTCCCTCCCACGGGATGCCACCCTTCTCGAACTGAGCCTGTGAGGGCTGCCCACAGGCAGCAGCTCTTCAAGAACTGCTCCCACATGGCTCCATACCACGGGGTCCATCCTCCAGGAGCAAACTGCTCCAGCACGGGTCCCCCATGGGCGGCAGCTCCCTCCAGACCCCCTGCTCCTGTGTGGGCTCCTCTCCATGGGCTGCAGCTCCGGCCTGAGGCCTGCTCCTGCGGGGGCTCTCCATGGGCCGCAGCCTCCTCCAGGCCACATCCACTTGCTACACAGTGGTGTTAATATCCTAATCTGGTCTTCTATGAAATGCCACTCTCCAATGTCTAGGAGTCTCCATATTCTACCTGAGCAAGACTTTCCTATATTAAGATGTGACTATGTTCTTGTATGTCATCTTTTGCAATACTTTTTCCTTTGCAGCATAATAATGGGCTGGAAATCCCCTTTACCACATAAAATTCTGGTTGTTCTCCCTTGAGTCACAGTTTCACAGCTTACATCTTAGTTTTCATTTAGTACAGCTCCCCTGTGAGCTCTACTCTGTCCCCTCCTGAAGTCCCAGCTCCTGAATAAAAAGGAGCCCCACAGCTTTCTTAAGCTAGTATATTTCATGTCAAACCCTAGTTCTTGCTTGCAGGGACTGTGCAGTAACCAGGGTCTATGAAAGAAAACTTCTTTCTTGCCCTCATCTCCCTTCCTCCATGAGGACTCCAACCTGCCCTTGTTCCCTCACTCATGAAATTTGATTCTGGCATCTGTTCTGGATGTACTTTTCTGGAAGTTGTAAGATGGTTTCAAATGTGTTTTGAAAAAGACTGTTCCATAGCTAGAATTTCATTATTCCAAATTTCAGGTAGCATTAGAGAAAATGCTGTGGCCCAAGGGTTTCTATCCTCAAGATCCGAGATGAGAGCTTAGTAAGGAATTTGATCCTATGCCTTCTTCTAGGGCATTGTCATCATCTATTTCTTCACAAATAGCCATGACACCTTCATAAAATCATCAGTCATTTCAAATATACTGCAACAGCACTGACAGCCATAAGTTTTGCTTTGTTTCTTTTCACCTCTCAAATATTGTTTTCTTGTTAATTTATTCTACTTTGCACACAGAGCCTTGGTCATTTCCCTCATAGAGGCCTGAGTGACTCAGATCTTTGATAACACTGCAGCATATCCCACCTACACTATACTGAGTTCACACCAGATATTTTCATCAAGTTTATTTATAGGTTTGCTGAAGTTTGTAAAATAGACAGAATACTCCATTACAAGGCTGGGTACTATTTAAAACTTTCTAATGTCAAATAGTTGCTGGTATTACAGTAGGCTTCCACAGATAAATGACAAACATGGTCTGTGAAAATGTAAAGAAAAAAAAAAAACTTAGTCACACAAAATACAAATTTTGAGAATTTCTACCATGTTTTTAAACTAGGCGTAGAGAGATTTTTATATTGGTTTACATTAGCATCTTGTAGAAAAAATGCCAAATCCTATTTACCAAGCTGGTTTTGCACTTTAGTCCTTCTTACTCTTTCCTACATTCAGCTGTGAATTCTTTCTGTAACTTATCTTCTCTGTCATCTGTTCTTGTTTGTTTTGAAGCATGGATTCAAATCAAACAAGACAAGGGGAAATGGCTCTCCTTCTACATAAAAAGGGCCGAAGGTGAAGGGACTATTTTCTAAACTCTGTTGGCTACAGCTTTATTCAGAGATCACAAAATTAAATGAAAAACTCATTATTTTCTGTACTATGTATAGTCCCTTTGACCTAAGCATCAAAACAAACAGAAAATATTGCAAAAGCTAGGATATACATCTCAAACAGGTAGAATTGATTAGGACTCAATATAAGATCTTTTAAGCAAATTATTCCATATTTATATTTTTTTTATGAAGTAAGAGCAAATAAAAATAAGAATAAAAGTTAACTAGCACTTGCAGAATATTTTCTCTATTTGCACAAACCAATCCCCATTTTTCTTTGCACAAAAGGGAAAAATAAAAATAAAATTATATATATATATATATATATATGTTTTTTAAAGAGATGATTGTTCTTTGTTGGCCTAGGAATACATCTGACTTTTGACAAAGTCCTCCATATGTAAGAATTCACCATATATTTACATTTACAGTTTGATTTTACCAATATTGTCCAGACTTCCCAAAAGCATTCTTTCTTTCTCCAAGTTCTCAAGCAGGAGAAAGTACTGGTTCCTTTTTGGTTTCTAATTAAATATCATTACTCTCAGTTATAACTGTGGATTTGGGGGTTGTTTTGCAGAGTTTTCAATAGCTAAGGATCTGGCTACTGTGAAAATGCAATATAACCGTTGCTGCTATCAGTGAATGAGCTTGTATAAAACACCCAGTGACTTCACATGCAGGCTTTGCTGCAAGTCTTTATGTGTAGCTTCAGAACCTCCCTGTTCTTCTACAAAATCTGACTCCACTAAGCTACACAATAGATATGAGAAAATATACGAGATTTCTGAAGAGTGGAAGGAAAAAAATAAAGTTCTTTGTTGAATAGTATTAACAGTTGGCCAATTAAGTGGACAAGATGTACTTGAAGAAAGAGCATTGGGGCTTAAGAAAAATAAACCATCAATTCATTCTGTTCAGTCTTAAAAAAAAAAAAAAAAAAAAAAAAGCTCAGCTAAACAGGATGAAGAGCTATTTAAATAAGAATATTGCTAATACTGGGATCCAAGTCAAGAGAATCAGGCCCAAAATGTGTCTGGGCATAGTGTGCATAGTGATCAAAAACTTTTTATTTGCATATTTCAGTGCAAACCTCTGGTACCCAGAATGAAAGAATTCACAGTGTTTATGCACTGCAATCTCTAGATTTCACATTCATTGAACTTGCAGAAAGGATTTTTTCTTCTTTTTTGATTGGGGAAGATAGTTGGGGGGGAGTATTTTTTTAAACCATTTTGGAGCTTTATCTGTAATTAACATTATTTATTATGTCTTTATTATCCTTTTATTATCCTTGCATTACTTATCACCCTATTTCAACTGTTTCAGTACAAGAATAGGAATAGGAAAAAATGTCTTTTTTTTTTGCTTTTTTATTTTTTAACATGTTATTTTAGGTCTTTGATCTATTCATAAAATTAAAATAATTTATAAAAAAGGGTTCCTTACAATCCTTCAAACAGTTGTCCTTACAGAAATGTTTTCCACAATTGAAGAGTTTTAGTACAATATTAACAAAATCATATAGAGAATGTATCCATTATCCATCTGTGGGCTACTGGCCCACAGGAAAAGCATTAGTACAGATTGTGGCATGATTCCCAAGAAGGATTCAAGATGCCTCATGCCTGTATCCAATTTGGACTACCACCACGGAGGCATCAGTGTCAGCCAAACATGAAGATACACAATCTGTAAATGATAGATTGCGTCACCACCTGAAGTAATAATTGGTGTTCAGGTTCTACAATAGGACAGATTCCATTTCTCAAAGTCCCTCTTATCTTACAGCTCACACACAAGAACATGATGTGCAGCTGAGCACTTGGCATTGACCAAACAAGAAAAGAAGATTTCCAGCTGGATCCTTGAAACACTTCCTTTCACCAAGGAGCACAGTGTGGATAATGTCAAAAGAAGTGTTCAAGCACATTAGCAGAGATCTGACATTCCCTTGTAACAAATACATGATGAGCAGCCAGTGTACAGCAATACTCAGCTACACAGTAACATCTCTGGATAACAAATTTTTGGGAAAAAAAAAAAAAAAAAAAAGAGAGAGAGAAAAAAAGGTAGCTGGAAAGGAAAAGTGTGGAAACAGTTTTGTAGGGGGAAGGGAAGGGAAGGGAAGGGAAGGGAAGGGAAGGGAAGGGAAGGGAAGGGAAGGGAAGGGAAGGGAAGGGAAGGGAAGGGAAGGGAAGGGAAGGGAAGGGAAGGGAAGGGAAGGGAAGGGAAGGGAAGGGAAGGGAAGGGAAGGGAAGGGAAGGGAAGGGAAGGGAAGGGAAGGGAAGGGAAGGGAAGGGAAGGGAAGGGAAGGGAAGGGAAGGGAAGGGAAGTCCAGTTAAGCCATTATTTCTGTCCCAAAAAATTAAGTTACATTACAGGTTCAAACATATCCTGGGGGAAAAAAAAAAAAAGGAAAAAAAAAAAAAAAAAGCTTTTTGAAGACTAACTGTAACCTACACAGGAAACTTTTGAAAGACAGAAATTTTGTAAGTAAAATTAACTGTTTAATTGTCAAAGCACTGATGAAACCCAGTCATTGTAATGGTTGCCATAGAAAAAAATCTTCAGTGGAGACACCACTAGCCAAATTCTGCATGTGAAGTGAGGAATGGTGTCTGGGCCAACATATGTGTTCCGGCCGCATATTCATTGCAGTCTGAGGGCAGAACAGATATAGAAAGGAAATGAAAGAGGTGGACAGGCTCCACCAGACCATAAGCAAGCCTGGTCACAGACCATATACTTGAAAGCCCTCGTAGGACTGACTTATCACATCATATTGAGAAGACTATGCTTGCTGGGGACATGAGTAGAAAGACTGTGTTGTAGAGACTGCTATAAAATCTTTTTTTCTCATTACAGTGGAAAAAGTCGAGATCGGGTCAGGGGACAGGGAGATAAATGGTACAAATAGCTAAGAGAGTTGGCTCACATACTCCTGAACTCTTGCCATAAACAATGTCTGGGAATGGACAGAGGCTCTTCCAGGATAGAAGCTGTGCTTGTTCCAATGGCTGAAAACTGGAATTTCCAGCATGAGCTCTGTGTGAATTACAAGATCAAGCCTCCCAAACCTGCACTTTTCTGAGTATATGAAGAGAACAGAACTGAAATGCCCACATCTGATTTCGTCATTCCTGTTGTCCCAAACCCTTGGTAAGCTTCAAAGAATGCTGACTCGGCAGATCTGACAGAGGGTCTCAGAACTGGCCCAGGAAGAGTTCTGGGTAGCATAGAGAGAACATGGTTTTTAAGCTTTACCACTCCCAGGCAACCTGGACTTTTCCCCGTTGTTCAGCATAGCTCACTGCCTGTCCCCTCACCTTGCAGGATCAGTGGTGATACCAAAGTGACATATTAATTTGCTTTTAAATATAGCATTTGAAAATAGCAGGAATACAAGAATGGATTTAAAAATATGTTTTGAAGATATTAAGTGAATATCCCCAGCAGTTACCATTCAGATGTTGGGAGAATGGTTTTTGAAGACACTGCATTCTCTTTGTAAAAATTACATCAAGGTGATATGAATAATGTCTTGTTCTCATTTTATGAAAACAAAGCATATGCTTAAAACTCCAGATACACACCACGAACACTGGGAACACTAATAACATTTGGATTTTATAATGATGAATTAACAAGTAAACAGGAAACCATCATTTTGAAAGTCTCATGAGGCAGATAAGGAATGAGAGAATTCTGGCCCAACATATATCTCTTCACATATTTCTATGCATACCTAATAAATACACTCTACATAAACACATATATGTTTGAGCACACACATATGTGAAAAGACTCAGAGAAACAATTTCCAGATTAGCTTAAATAATAAACGCAAACTGTTTCAGTTGAATAGGATACTAGGGTAGCACAGTTAAGCCTTCAAAATTTAAAGTATCCAAATAAGTTTGCACAGGAAACCTTATATTCTTCTTCTCTCTGCTATTTGCCAAGACAAAGTTTCATTCAAGTATCATGCATTTATTTTTCCCCAGAGGATCTCTGTCTACTTAATGCACAGGATGGACTGTTCTCAATGAAAAAAACACTTAATGAAAACAGACCAAAATATTTAAATGTTTAAATATGTAGGTTCATGGCTTATTTACATGGTATTATTGCAAATCTCTTCTGAAGGCAGAATAACTTTTATAAAAGCTCATTTCCACGGAGTTCATCAGCATAATACGTATTTTACATTAAATAGTTATTATTTAAACTACAAAAAAATCACATACAACAAACGAATAGTTAGAGAAACAAAAGCACAGGCTCAAACTCACAACCAAGTCACAAAATCCATCTTCTCTCCTTCTGCAACTCCTCATCCTGCAATTTTATCTGTAACAAAGGAGGAAGGGATCTTACAGAGAGTAGCTGCCATTGTTACATAGCCCTAGCTCACCCTCTGAGCACTGAACACCCTTGGAAAAAAAAAAAAGGAAAAAAGTGGAAAAAAATATTACTGCTCCTACAGTTCAGAGCTGCATAACCACGCATGCACATACACACACATGAGCCCTCTAGAAGTTGTATAAAGGCAGTGTTCAGTGACTTTCAGCTGTTTCCAGTCTCCTCATGCCCTGCTGCTTCCTTGTTCCCTAAGGATGCCAATACCCATCTTAGCATCAACTCCCAGCTCCTTTCTTCAAGCAGCCTGGTCTCCTTCTCTGTTTTTACATCTTTGAGTTTCTAGTCCCACACCTGACATTTTGGCAGCTTCTTGTTATGGCAAGGGCTGATGGATCCCATGCCACCCCACCACCCCCAGAGGGAATGTGTTCAGCCAGGCTCTGCTGATGGAACATGGGTGTGCAGGGTCTATGCGGAAATGGCAAGGGGTAGGAGCACACACAGTGCATGCAAAAACGTTGTGGAAAGCTACAAGTAAATTCAACTTTGGAGAAGTTGTAAGCCATTGAAAACAGTATTTTATAATGGAAATTGCCAGGCTGCCTTCAGTATAGCTAACTGTGATGGGTTAGAATGAGGAGCAGGAGGAGGCGTTCAGACCCTGCGATAGAAGGAGTGGTTAGCATTGGCTGCACAGCATTTGGGAAATGGATTAGTCAAGAAGTTCCAGCTCTGTGGTCTGTGGAGCACTTGCCTGTGGTCCACAAAGAACTGCTTGGTTACATGATGCTGGATCTCCTCATTTCCAGCTGCTAAATTACATGAAAAGACAGATCAGGTTTCCTAATATTTGTCTTGATGTACACAGGCCACTGCAAGAAGACCTGTAATTGTAATTGTTTGAGGAAGGGAAAATTGGTGTCATCATGGATGAAAAAGAAGCATGTCCACAATATGAGCCTTCTCATTAGATGTGGTCTGTGCTGTGAAATGGTGGGGAGCCTTGCATTAGACCATCAATTTCACTGGTATTTGTAGAATACATTTAGATGAGGAATTCTTTCCCATACCTTGTTCCTCCCTCCGTCTTGCAACCAGTTCTTTACTACACCAGGGGAAAAACAGCAGAGATGTCATCTGTGAACCCTAGACCTTACTGACTTCTGAAGGAGTGAAGCTGCTTCTATCTTTCTCAGTTGAAATAGAAATAAAAGCTTCAATGCAGTCTTGCTTAACTTTATTTAAAAAAATAAATAAATCATGGAAAAAAAAATAATTCTAACAGAGGAAGTGGGTCCCTCCTTCACATAATTTACACCATTCAGCATATTCATTGCAACACAGGCACTTTATTGTAAATATAGACAAGTGAAAGGGAAAAAAGAAAGCAGAAATAGCTACTATCTCATCCACATCCATGCACAGATGAGAACCATGCAGGGTAAATCTTAGGCCAACAGGCAGGCCAACAAAGGAGCAGTAAACTCCTTGGGTTGTCTCAGACAAATATGTACAAACATACAACAAATTCAGGACCCCTTAAACCAGGATGAAACGGGATGAAATGAGTTGCCACTAATTGCAACTCTATTTCCCTTTGCTGTATACCTCACAATTTCTTTGTGAATAAAGGTAATTTACACTACTGTTGGTCAAAAAGATGCAAAGATACACTGTGCCTCTTTGTGTTCAGAGAAGCATTTTGTGTGCAAATGTGGAGGATGAGAAGGTGGATCAGTGATCTTCCTCTCTGATGCATATCTGCAAGGGACAGACAGATGAAAAAAAGGAAGAGAAAATAACTGTGGTGCAATACAGATGAATGGTCTTGACTAAGGAAATTGTAATACTTGATATTGCCCAAGTAGAAATGTATATATTTGCACACATAGAAATTTAATAAAATATCTAAATAAATAATATTTTAAAAAACACATATATGCACGCATTCCTACTTAAGCTAGTATGTACACATATACACAGAGAAAATTTCAGTAACTACTGTAAAAAGATAATACTGATATATTATTATTTATCAAACATTACATATGGAATTACAATTTACCTTAAAATTAAACTTGGAATCAATTCCTGTGCCTGAAATCATCCCACCATCAAATGGTGCTTTTAGAGACAATTACTGAAGAATTCATAATATGAGTATACATTCATATCACTAAAGAGAAAGGACTTCTGACTAGGAGGATTATAAATTTTTAAACAAGGGAGCATTCTGGAAAACAACTGTAAGAAAGCAGACCCTAATTTTCTACTCAGTAATTCGAGAAAAATGTCTTCAATAGCCTGCCAATGGATAAGAAATTTATTAACACACTTTAAATTCCAGAAGAATTATTATGAAGATCACCCATGAAGAGTCAAACAGCCAAAATGTGTCAACCCAGGAAAAAAAAAAAAAAAAAAAAAAAGTAGAGGATAGTCAGAGGATAGGCTAACCACAAATCAAAAGCCCAGCATTGGTGTTTAAGACAGGGATGTGCTACCCATTATTCAGAGTGAGGGTTCCTCAGAGGTAGAATGTTTTTCATTTTCAGCTAAGAAACATCTTAAGTGGCATATGAGAATCAATACCAAAGACGACATGCTAGCTTGTTTCAATAAAATCATCATCTGCTTGCCAGCTACAAACCAGAAATCCCAGAACATTTCAATGTGCTGCATAGCAACAGACTGGTTTTGCTTCTTTACATGACAGCCAGGACAATCTGGAAGCCAGAAGCGTATGTCACAGACATTGGGGTTGGCTCTGTTTCTAAGTCCACCTTCGAACTTAAGATATTAGAAGGCCAAAATGCAGCCTTGATTGGATTGTCATAGGTAAAAAGGTTTGTGTATCACTTTTTTTTCCTCACTATTACTATTATTTTCAACTGATTCCTTTTGTGGAAGACAATGGTTGAAAGATTTCCTTTGAAATGTCTTTGGAAGTCTCAGGGTCTGGATTCATCTTATCTAATTTCAATTACTTGCCTGAAGCCCTAAGTACTCTGCTTTTAGTCAGTGGAGACTGTCTGCCTTTTCAGTCATTCTGAAAGATCTTCCGTCAAGTACAGAGAAAGCCTTGTGTGACTAGATTAATAGTTCAGATGTTCTGGTTTGGGTGGAAGGAAACCAAATTTAAGACTGCCTGGTAAGTTTTCCTCCTTTATTTATTTATTTATTTATTTTTATTCCTAATAAGCTTGCATTCCAACTGAAAGATGAAGAACATGAAGAGAGCAATCCCAACTACGTTAGTGTTGGTGGTGGGTTTTAATTTGTCAAAGTAAAATAATGACGGCCTCTATAAGATGAGTTTACCTCAGCCATATATATCCCCCAGTGTCTCAAAAGTTTTAGGAATGGTCTCCTGTATTTTTCCTCCGAACACATCCAGTGCTGGTTGCTCCACAATATAGCCTAATATCTAACAAAACATTATGTTTCTACAAGATCATCTTTGATGCAAATAACTAAACCCAACCCTTCATTAGCCTATCTTGGCTGAGTAACTTAGTGCAGAATATGGTACCATTATTCATACATTATTTCAGGCCAGGTCTCATGTCTTCCTGTGATGGATCCTCTAGAAATTACATAGCACAACTCATAAATTATTTGATGAAATCATACAGCCAACAGTACATTCCAGTACAAGTAGGCAAGGATGGTGGGACCCCTTTGGATTGAGATCCTAAACATCTCAGTATTTTTTGTCTATTCTTTTCTTCAAAAGAGAATTCAATTAACAGAATTCTTCATGTACCTTTGTAAAGGGATATTCAAGGTGCTTATAAATGTTTTTCCCTGACTGCTTCATCTTTGAAAGGATCCCATAATTAATTGTAGCAAGGAATTATAAGGCAAGAGGGATGCTTGAGATCCTTAGATTTATAGCTATAATACTTTTTCATAGTAGCAATGATGAAATTGGCTTGTTTTAAAGTGGAAGTCTCTGTTCCAGAACTGGTCTCCTCTAGCAAGCTTAATCAGTTGAAGCTAAAGGAAAACTTTAATCTATCTTTATGTTCTACTTCAATTTAACTAACTAAATTCAGGTTAAAACAAACAAAAAAGTGTGTCTGTGTCAGGAAAAGGGGATCATAATTCCACTAAAAAGAATTCCACTACTGATACAAATAGCGCTGTTTTAAACTATCCATTTCCAGATCTCTTTCAGTGGTTCTGTGGGAAGAAGCAGAAACCATGGAACCAGTTAGTCATCATGATAGTAAAGCTTTTTAAAAGCAGTTCCAGTTGTTTATTATTGCTGATTTCATGAAAATAAGCTAAAAATGTTCACTGATGCATGAGATTGGTATGAAACTTTAAAACACATACTAACTTTTTAGGACTAGGTTTGCCATTCTGTGAGAGAGACAGACAGGCAGACAGAGACTCTGAGAAGCAGGGACTGAAGAAAGAAACCAAAAGATAAAAATGTGCCACTTTCGATGTGAGAAGACATAGGGGAGCTTCCTTATTTTGGTCACTTCCTCTTCCCTCTTTCTTGCTGATACACAAATATAAGCACAGTGTACAGTCCCCCACAGAATGCTCCTGAGCCTGTAAGCCTTTGTGAAAATCTTTCTCTCTACTCTAATTAGCTGAATTCTCTTTGGAATAAAGGAGATTAAATAAAAATTCTAACACAACAGAGGAGTCATATTTAAGACAAGAATGAATGGTCAGGGTGGGATCATGAATAAATAAATAAATAAACAAATAAATAAATAAATAAAGCAGAAGCAAAACCAGATAAAAACTTCCATCAAACTATTGTCCTTGCAAGTTCAGATTTCCAGATGCCCATTAAATCATCTGAATTCTTCTTGGGCTCAGATATCTCTTACAGATCAATTTATAAGATCAGGATTTAAGGTTGACAATGTGAAATGTCCCCTGAGTAAAAGTCGCATCACAAGTCTTCACTATATTCACTCACAAGAGAGGAAGACAAAAGAAATAAAACACTGAAGTGCTTCAGGAACAGATTCAAAAAGAAGAAAAAATATTAAAATTGAATTGTTGTTGTAGCTTATTTAAATTTTGAGTGTTAAGGAAACACTCTACTGCGTAGTACCATACAACATGGAGGAATTTACGGATATCTGATACCACTTTATCAGGACTGTATTACTTTTTCAGTCCTATATTTTATAATTTTTTAGTTCATAATTGAGACCTCTTGCTCCTTTTCCAATGCCAAGAGGGAAGGTGCCTCAGCATTATAAATAACAACGAGATCATGACTCCTATTAATTTGATCTGGGTTTTTAAGTCTAGTCTTCCAGCACAAAACTCAGCCATACAGCAGAACTTTAACTAGTAAACAGCTTCAGTTCACCAAAAATGTACACCATCCACCCTATAATGAGCTTAAAGCCTTTCACATACAAAATTAGAAACTTCAAGAAAAGCAATTCTGTCACCAGAAGGGAGGAATATTCCTGCAATAGTAGGCACTTACTCCTCTGAGTATGCCCATAGATCAAGAGGATCCACCTATTGCAGCTGTAGCACCCATACTGAATATTTGAGATTCTGCTCCTAAGTGAAAAAGAGGTCTGGCTGGAGGCTGCCCCCCAGCTGGCCCAGAGGTCACAGTACCTCCAAGCACTGGAAAGTGGTCAAATTCAAAAAGCCCAAGCAACAGTTCTTGTCAATTTGAAAGAAAACTTTTTTTCTGGCTGGTAGTTTGAGTATAATTAAAAGACATACCAGCAAATCACCTGAGATTCACAATTGTAAGGTGAAGCAAAAAAAGTATCAAGATAATTTCAGCAATTACCAAAGCATGATTAGAAGGATGTCTGCCTCCTAGTCATCTAGTAGATGACTACTAGAAACCTCACATGCCACTGTTTGCACAAAAATACAATCAGTTAACACTAAGTTTGCTTTCACTCCTCCCTAAAGAACATGAATAAATCCAAACACCCAGAGTCTCAAAAGGGTTATAAAGGTGACTATGGAAAATGATGAGTTTAGAGTTATTTATGTTATTTGACTATTGTCCATACTTTAAAAAACATTTAAGTAGACATCTGGGAGGAAGGGGAATAGAAGTAGAAATATTTCTTGGGGTGTGAGAAACATTGGTTTCATATGCCTCAATATAAAACATTAAATAAATTCCCCTTAAATTTTGCAGAAGACTCTTTCTTTTTTAATTAAAAATCACAGAATCATAGCAGGGTTTGGGTTGGAAGAAACCTTAAAGAACATTTAATTCCAACTCCCCTGCCATGGGCAGGGACACCTCCCACTAGACCAAGTTGCTCAAAGTCCCATCCAGCCTGGCCTTAAACATTTCCAGGGACAGGGCATCCACAGCTTTTCTGGGCAACCTGTGCCAGTGCTTCACTACCCTCTGAGTGGAAAAATTTCCTTCTAACCTCTAATCTAAATCTCCCCTCTTTTAGTTTAAAACCATTCCCCTTTGTCCTACCCCTACACTCCCTGACAAAGTGTCCCTCCCCAGCTTTCCTGGAAGGCCACTATAAGGCTTCCCTGGAGCCTTCTCTTCTCCAGGCTGAACAACCCCAACTCCCCCAGCCTGTCTTCACTGGAGAGGTGTCCCAGCCCCTTGATCATCTTCACGGCTCTCCTCTGGACTCATTCTAATAATTCTATGTCCATCCATGAGCAAAGTAAAGGGGGAGAGTCACCTCCCTTGACCTGCTCGCAATGCTGCTTTTGATGCAGCCCAGGATACGGTTGGCTTTCTGGGCTTCAAGCTCACGTTGCTGGCTCACTTTGAGCTTCTCATCCACCAGCATCCCCAGGTCCTTCTCCTCAGGGCTGCTATCAAAAATAAATAAATAAATTAATTAATTAATTAATTAATAAAATAAAATAAAATAAAAATAAAATAAAATAAAATAAAATAAAATAAAATAAAATAAAATAAAATAAAATAAAATAAAAAGTTTAGTAGAATATCAACATATTCAAGAGTCAAGTCCTCACAGGGTACTTGATCTCATCTAAAAATAATAAGCAAGACACAAAATCATTTTATCTATGATAAACTTGCAGGATGAATTGAAGAATGTGATTTTGAACTCTTAGTTATCTGCATACAAATCACCATCTAGAAACTTCAGATGCATCTAAAACTAAGTTTAAATTTACTGGTATGTAACTTAAAATTACTAGCATGTATAACAAAAAGTGTTGCCAATGGAAATATCATTCAGTTTTATCAACACTGAAAAAGCCTCTGTTTAACATGAGATGTAGTCTGTGAAGACACATTTCAAGTCATAGTTCACCTGGAAAGAGTCTGGAGGAAAAAAAGAGAAATATATTTGGAGGTATGAAAAACTCCAACTCCAAAAGCAAGCTGCTAAACCTATGGAGAAAAGATTAAAGAGAGCAAACAAAGGGTGAAAGACAGTATATGACTAAGTATGTAAAAATGATCCATAACAAACATGGATCTCTGTGCTTGTGATGGACAGAATAAAAGTAGCATAAATGGTGCATAAAAGTAGCACAGTATCACAGCATGGAAGATGCAGTTAGATTTAGTGAAAAGCTTTCCAATTTTAAAGACAATGAAGTACTAGAATAGCTTACACACTGTAGACCTTAAGAGGTTACATCTTTAAGTGTAAACATCTGTTAACTTGTTTAAAAGCCAACTTAATTCAATTAGCACAATCCTTGTGTGGCATTTCATTGAGTTAGTTAAACTAAAATCATAAACTCCCTGAACTGGAAGGGTTCTCAGGAGGTCACCTAGTTCATTCTCTGTCCCCAGGCAGGATCAGCTTCACTCACGTCATCCCTGACAGATGTTTGTCTGTCCTGTTTTTAAAAGGCCACCAAGAATGGAGACTTTATAACTTCCTTAGACAATCACTTTACTGTGAGAGTGGTTTCACTAATCTACATAGCACAATATTACACAGCCATAGGAGCACACACTGACAGATATCAAAGTGATAAAAAGCAATATATTAAGCAATGGTAATTGCTTTTAATCATGTGAACATTTTTATTACAATCTCTTAACAAATTGCCATGTATCAGCTGACAGATGGTAACAAACCAAGCACACACACAACCTATCACAAATATAAAATAAAATACATTTGCTTAAACTAAATTAAGCCTTTTACTTCCATTTGCCAGGGGCTAAAAATATGCATGTGATTAATTTCTTCTGCTCAATTGACAGCTGGTTAAGTCAGGATAACTTTATTTTTACTCTAAGTTCATAGGTAATTTCTATTATAAGTTGATTTACATATCACTATTTGAGAATATATTTATTCTACTCACAGCATTAATATATTTTCCTTTTTCTGCATACTCAAATAACAAAGTCTGTCGGCTCTAATCAAGCTTTGATAAAGATACATAAGAAATACATCCAGAAGATGTATTTCAACAGCCAACAATGCTCCTATCCATATTTTTGCCAAAAACACTTCCCACTCCTTTGACAAAAAAAGGATAATGTAGTCACTAGTACCACAGAGTAACACCTGTCCTTACCGGTGCATTTAGCAGAGAAAAACAAAACAAAACAAAACAAAACAAAAAAAAACATGCAAGAGAAAGCTTGCAAGAGAAAGATCGTCTCTTTCTTCTGAATTTAAACCTAGCTCTCTTTGCAGCTACAGTAGTGTAGCATAATACATCTGCTTTTACAATGCATTGCCTTTGATGTAGTATATTATAAAAAACATTTTAATATTTGTTATGTTGAACAGAGACTCCAGCCCTCCCAGTCAAGTGGCAGATGTGCCCACTCTTCATACCCACACCTCCCTCTGTTATTGTGGTACATTCTTTTCAGATGAGAAGACAAGCATGAAAGACATTTTTCATCACATTCAAGTGTACTGGCAAAGATAACTTCAGGGACATCCCTGGAAATTTGCATTGTCTTGCAAAGTCAATATTAAAAATATAAAAATAAATAAGTCTGAAAGTTTTTTTTTTTTTTTTCTTTACTTCTGAAAAAAATAATGATACATAATAGCAAGTCCCTTTATACTTTGTTTGACAGGAAGATGCCAGGCATGTATTACATTTGTTCATGGTAAACTTTTATAACTCCAAGGAATGAGCAAAGAACTCGGCTTACTTTCCTCAAAAAGACTTAGAAAATTAACATTTTCTTTTATTATTTCAGGTCTAGTAAATGCCACTTTCACCAAATTCTAAGAACTAAATAAGTCCCAATTATATTACGTAAAACAACAGGGTGAAAAAGATATTAGAGTATTTCACACTTTTTGAAATACCTCATAAACAATGTTAAAGAGCTTACCTGCACATTACAATGCAGGTCTCAAAAAAAAATTTTAAATTAAAAATGTATAGAGTTACATTAAAAGAAAGAAATATTGGTACATGATGTAGATGTCTTAGCATTTCATACAAAAAAATCACACATTCTGGAGTCAGGGATGGAGAGAGGATGGTTTCTTATGGAAACACCTTAGACAATTGTATTGTGTGTTGTTAATGGCAACTTTCAAATTCACTAGTCAAATTCAACAAAAAATAGAAAAAATGTAAAAAAAAGAATGTTCAGCCTGTATAGAGGAAAGTGTTGTGGTTTAGCCCGGCTGGCAGTCAAACACCACACAGCCGTTCACTCACCCTCCCCCCTCCCTCTCCGGGATGGGGGAGAGAAATGGGAAAGTGAAGTCTGTGAGTTGAGATAAAGACAGTTTATTAAGACAGGGAAAAGAATAACAACAACAATAATAATAATAATAATAGTATTAATAGTAATAATGTGTACGAAATAAGTGATGCACAATGCAATTGCTCACCACCCGTTGACCGATGCCCAGCCTATCCCCGAGCAGCCGGCCCCCCCCTCCACCCCGGCTAGCCACCCCTATATATTGTTCAGCATGACGTAAGATGGTATGGAATACCGCTTTGGCCAGTTTGGGTCAGCTGTCCTGGATCTGTCCCCTCCCAGCTCCTGCTGCATCCCTAGCCTGCTCGCTAGCAGGACAGAACGAGAAGCTGAAAAGTCCTTGGCTTGGTGTAGCACTGCTCTACAACAATTAAAACATCAGCATGTTATCAGCGCTCTTCTCATTCTAATCCAAAACATAGCACCCTGCCAGCTACTAGGAGGAAAATTAACTCTGTCCTAACTGAAACCAGGACAGAAAGACATCCCAGTTATTGCCTTGTAAGGTGATAATTCTTTTGTGCAATAAAGACATTATCTTGTGCTTATGAGTTACCACCCACAGGTATGTAAAACCATAGCAGCAACAAGGTGCACATCCCTCTGCAAACGAAATAGGATACTTTATGAACCTGACAGGCTAGAGAGAGAGGGAAGAGATCCAGACAAGCAGGACACAAACCTGTGGGAAACCAGGATTTGGTAGTTCCATTGCTGTTCGACCAATTAGGGGAGTCTCATTTAAAATGAGTGAGAGATTTCCCTGTGATGAAAAAGCTACTACTATTTTCTTCCATGCATTTTCTTTTGTGAAATTTTCTTTTTAGTAAATTGGGTACTGCACCACTATGTAAGCATATTTAAAGTTGCCAAACAACCGGATTTACTTGTCCGAAAAGTGATTTGTACCCACACTCAGATGCTACCGAAGAATCATTAGAACATAAACATGAAGACTTTAGATGTCAAAGCATTATATCTGATATCAAATAACTGAATATAATAGAAAAATATTTTATTGTTATTATAAAATCAATGTCAAATTAACCTGGAGCCACTAAACTGCCTCATTTCACTGTCTAACAAGAGATTCAGCTGCTCAGTTTCCAGAATTCCTACATGGAGCACAGCTTCTGCCCAATTACCAAGATATATATCATAGACATACATCACTCTTTATGGTATTAATATAAAACTAGAATTTCTATTTTAACTTTTCACAGGCATTCGTAATGTGATCACATATAATATAAAAAAACAGTTCTCAAAAGGAGATATATCCCATTTGACTGGAGTTTCACTTTGAAATTTATGACAAATACTTAAATAATTGAGCATGTACGGATAACGTGAACATTTATGTTTCATGGTTCTTTTTATAAGACTGTGGTAAATAATAATATTTAGAAATATCTTATGTCTAAAAAAGCTTCCTGAAAATTCCTAACTTTTTTTTAACAAATCTATAATCTGGCAGAATATATATATATATATATATATATATATATTATATTTTACATTTTATATTTTATTATATATATATATATATATATAATCAATGACATTAATAAATCCTACTATGATGATTTACCCAGAGCAAATTAACTGCTGGCTATTTACAATTTTGCTGGTACTTTAAGCCAAGTAACTTTGCCTTAAAATATCAGTTATATTCTAAACTGCCCTCTTCAGAGAAAGAAAAACTTATTAAGTTGCACTATTTTCTTTAATTCATTAACATTGTCATTAATAATGTTTGGTGATTCCCCAAAGTCAGCTGACAATTTCTTTCTTTAAATTACCTTTCTAATATTCATTTTAATGATTAAATATGCAATCTTTATAGAGTTAAGAAAACATGAAATAACACAATCTAGAATGCAATTGGCAGAAGACAAAGAGTCTCATAGATCATTTGTTCTCTTACTGTAGATATATGCCCAAAGAATAAGTGAGGTTATCACTGGCATGCATTAGGCACAAGAATGGTTATTTTCACTACATAGTCATGAGCTGTTTCCCTGCACACTAAAGTTAAAGCTGCCAGTCCTAATGAGGATAAGCCTTAGAATGGCTGAAAAAATATCACTGTCAATTGCCTGATGTTGACTGAATGCCTAGGGACAATCTTTCTCCTTGCTGAGAGAGAGAGAGAAAACAGATTGTTTGTAGCTGTTTTGCATTCAGGTTGTTTTCCAGGTTACAATCTTTAGTTAACAGAGGACACTACAAATAGTCCCACAACATTCTTCAAGGAAGTCATCTCCACACTGCATTTAAGGAAAATGATATAAAAGAAATGGGTTCCTTACAAGAGGTCTAATTTAAACCATTGTTGATAGCAATGTTCTTTACCCAGAATCAGAAGACTTTGGAAAATATTTTACAACTTTTATAATTCTTTGGATTATATTAGGGACTTTTCTGAAGTTTGAGACACTATTTTTTAATCTTTTAAGTAATTTGAACCTGACAGCAATGAACACTTAACAGAAAAAAAAAAAAAATACTTCTACCAGGTTCCTGAATGGAATGCAAAATACAAAGTTTGGATTGGTTGTTTAGAACTGAAGTGGATTTGAAATTATTGAGCTCTAGAGCAAAATACATCAATATTAATGACTATTTGTAATGTGTATGAGGTAATGCAGAAGTAAGACTGATATGGTGAAATTTTAAGCCAATATATAAATGCTCCCAAGACACTCGTTATCTGAGCATCTGGATGCACATCTCATACTCAACTGAAAATCTGTTTTAACAAATCTCTGTGACTGAGGTGTACATTCATGATGTGCTGTGATGATAATAAACCCTGGAAATCCCAAAGCCAGATGTTTCAACTCCCCATCAATAGGGGGAACTACTAGGTGCAAGAGCAAGGTAATGTGCAAAGCAAAGGAGACAGTAAGAAACTTGACTAGATATGCCTGACGTAGATGGGAATCATACCTTTGGATTTTTGGACTTGTGACTTGATGAGCAAGCAACATACATATTTAATCATTACCATCTAGCTTTAACATGAAAATGCATTTCTGGATTCTTATTCCAGACAGACTCTAAGCAATATCCCCCTTTTATTTAAATAAGCTGTCTTAAGAGTATATTCTGTGTATGTTAGTTTGGTGCATTTTATGATAAAGAAAAAGTTTGCTGAAGATTAACTTCTCCACTCCCACACCCACCCCGTGTTGCTTGGATATGTGATTAGCAGTTCCTTAGAACAGACCTAGTAGATTTAAACATCAGATTTAAACATCTTGGTTTATGGTTGTACAAGGTCAGCAAAAGAACCACAATACTTTATAATAGCAGGCAGATATTATATTATATATCTCATATATATATCTCATATATATATATATACTCAACACAGGCCTTGCCATTTTTATGCAGTCATCTGGAGAGCAAAAACTCTCTTCCCCAGCTCAAAGAAGACCAAACAAGCAGAGAGACCTTGCCTTACAATGGACATTCACTTATTAAGAGTGATCTCTGGTAGTCTCACAGTCTTCAATTTCCCCATCACATGTTAAGATCATTTGTTAGACACTTCTAACAGGAAAGCTGTCTTTCAACCTCTTCTGCTGGCAGTGTCCAAAGGAACATCAGATGGGATGTTGACTTAATGGATGAAAGTTTACCCCTGAAGAACTACAGTGAGATTGTACAGGCTCCAGAGAAGAACCTTGATGAATTATTGGCTGGATTACACTTTGGTAGGATTTAACATCAACTCACTCCAAGTCTGAATTTAATTCTCTATTTACTGTGGGATCACACGACAGAGTAGTTGTTAAACTGGCTTCACTGCTTGCTGATGTTGAACAGAGATGCTGGCAGTCTACATTTTGTCCTTTCTCTCCTAGTAAGGGCAATCCAGAAAAGTAAATCAAGCTGTAGCTCTTGAAGAGTAACTAGTTTAACATATCATGATTTAAACCTAAGCTGCTGTTGCAATCCTTTTAGTTTGTTTCACATTTACAAAATCTTCCAATAAGCTGCAATCAAGATAATGATATAGACAACTACTAGTTTTGACCTAATTAAAGCATTAAAGGTTTTTACTTTTAGGCCTGTTTGGCTAAAAAAAAAAAAAAAAAAAAAAAAAAAAAAAAAAAAAAAAGCATTCTTCCCATGTTTATTTACATCATCTTTGTAACAGACAAAGTCTTCCTGTTTTTCCTCAGTGGAATAAATAAAAATGTATGCCATCTGAATAGTTATTCATTCATATGAGTTGTCATTAGGGTAGGCTATTCATTAGCTGCTCCTTTGTGTGTGGATAATTGGTGTTATACACCAAATTACACGTTTTCCCAGTTTTTCCAGTTCACACAGGGTCCCTAGTCACCATTTCATTCACAGTCATCTGTCATTCCCCTTCCATGTGACAGTGCAAAAGAAAAAAAAATAGACTAAAAACAACTGTCTTGATGATCATTAGGTGGAATGTTTACTCTTACAAACAAGCTGGCTAATGCTTCAGTCCATAGGTCGTGGTTCTAATGCAGATTATTCATCTGAGCTATCTCTAGTAGAATTAATATGTTCTTTATAAAGAAGTTCTATGTTGTTTCAAAAATCATTTCCTTCTGTTCCATGATCCCTTTGAGTTCCCCTTGCTATCAACAACAATTCAGATTGGTCAAACAAAAGAGAAATATAACAGCCATGACATCAGGTTCAAAACATTAACATATTACTCTTCTCTCCACAGTTGCCCAAATCCTTAAAACAAACAAACAAACAAACAAACAAAAAATAAATTTCTTGGACCTTCCTGAAAAGCATGAATAGTAATCAGAATATTTTCAAAGAGCATTTTATGAAGCACCTGTAAAATACATAGAAAAACAATTTCCTTACTCCACTTTATTTTTTATTTTTTTAAAGCAGAACAGTGTTTTAAAAAGACCATTAAAAAGGACACCTCTTTTATTTATTTATTTGTTTGTTTTTCTCTTCCCTGTTGCTTCACTTTCCATTCTGAGACATCTGGATCTGGTGAAGTACATTGTGGTTGACAAACAAGAGAAATGTGTGTGCTTTTGGTTGCAAGAGTCAGGCCTATTGACAAAGTTTTCATTGTCCTGTTGTATCTCACTCACACACACTCACACACAAGCTATGAAAATATGAAAATCCAAATCTTCAAATAAAGAAATAACTACTGCTTTTCCTTTTTACTACATATAAAGCAGGGCCCTGCACCTACCCAAGGGCCCTGTATCCTGAAATTACCAGGAACAAATTGTAGTTGTCTAAGAGAGACTCTGAGGGGACAGGAAGTATATTGTACCCAACAGAACTGTCTCACCCTCTTTAATGGTTTTGTGGCACAAAGGCTTCCTGAATTAGTGGTGGTGTCCTTGAATTTAACTACCAAGATGGAATTCTTCCATGAATTCCCTTGACCAATTTTGTGACAAGAAATGTCCATACCTACGACATACCCAGGTAAGATGTTCTGCAGAGTTACTACATATGCAACTAAGTATTACCCCACCTGTCAAGTTCACTCAATGCTTCCTAGCCCTTGTATGGAGTAAGACTCTGAACAATTTTTCCTAGTTCATCTTCCACAGAGTGCTTATGCTTATATAGCCATCTGTCATTTCTCTCCAGGCTGACAACTTATAATCTTGGGCCATCCTTCTTTCCCTCTTTTCCAGCCATAACAGCTCTTTTTGAACTTGACAACCCGAGGTACAAAATACTATTTCACAAGCAAAACAAACACTGTTTTACATAACATTTTGTATTGATTAATAATAATTCTTAGCATTGTTTGCTTACCTCCCTGAAAAGGAATGAACTAATGTTTTTGTTGATGCTCTGTTTCTGTTCCAAAATCCTATTCCTAGAGACCAATTCAAATTGGCCCAGAAAGCAGCACAAAGCATTCAAGACTTAAGTTTTTTCTCTTTCCACCTTGTTTTAAATTTAACTGGATACAACTTCAGCTGTTATTTTATTCCTTAGTATCAGCAGGTGCTCTTGTGACTCTCTTCAACTAGGCCTTACTATTCTAAATAACTTGACACTTCACTTTTTTCTAAACCAGTTACAAGTATGTTGAACACTAGATCCCTGAAGAGACTCTTGTAAGGTCCCACTAATTATATGGCTTTTTGTAGCTTTGAACCATTTTTTATACTTGTAAGGACATTACAGAAACTTAGATTCTTCAATTTTCAGGCACGGAGCATGTCAACTGCATTAGTAAAACCAGCTATACTACATTAGCTTAGTCTCCTTTATCCTTAACTTCCGCTATAAACTCTTTAAAGAAGTTCAAGCATTTGAATGTTCTGTCTACAAATACCATATTTGCCTTTTAGTAGTAGCTTGCTCGCAGAGAAAGATGACTTCCAGCCACATAAATTAGATCCAGAGATTTACTTCTCCAGAAATTCAACAGTCTTTGAATTCAGCATTTTGTTTGGTGTTGTAAGAAAACAGCAGTTTCATTGGCATGAATTTAGTCAAAGTGACAGGATGTTGGCAGTTGGTCCATACTGGTAATTTTGATTGAATGAGCAGCTCTTTTACTGCACTCTTCTTCATTTTGTCTTGCCAGTCCGATATCAATATGAAGATATAGAAATTAATTCAGGCTCTTGATTGCTGCTGATGGATTATTGTAAACAAATAGGCTCAATACAATGTAAAATGAGGGAGTGATTGATGCAGTGACAAACAGAAGACAAGGCACCACTGACAAAGAATTTTTCAAGGAAGAATAAATAGAAACCAGTTTGACTTGGATTCCTAGATGACAAAGTACTTTAAATATAGTCATCTGGATGCTAACAAAATTATAGTTTGGAAGCAAAAAATAATAATAATAATAATAACCAGAATAAAAGCTGAACACAAGCAAAGTGGGAATCAGAAACTGAAAAAATCATCATGCAAATCATGCAAGACACAGGAATCCTCCTCATCTTGTGACTGAAATCCTGGCCAACAAAGTCCTGAACAAGTTATTCATCCCATATGTAATGGATATTATGTAGTTGCTCTGTTTTCTATAAGTTGTCAATAAATCAGCGTACCCCATATGATCGGAATGGTTTGGGGCTTTACTTATTACTATTTCCTGTTCACCTGTAACTGCTGCAGCTGCAACAGGCTTATCAGAGAGCATGTGCCAGAATGAATACAGATCACAGGGTTCACCCAATTAAAAAGCTCAGAACTGGAATGTCTTCTGTAAAAAGTTTCAGGAAAAAAATAAAATAAAAAATTACTTATAAGTGAAAAGAAAGCACTTTCAAGTAAATAGTCACAGCTCTATGTAAGTCCCCCAAAAGAAGCCTGAAGTGGCCTAAGGTCCCGGAACGATGATGTTTGCATCTGTACCAAGAGAGCCTCTCACTTGTTGTCTGCACAGGTCAAAGCATGAAATGTAGATTTGGCTGACCTACTTTTGAGAAGTTACTCATACTGGGGCGTGTTCCTTAGTAGCCTTCTTTTTCCTAGTAAACCTCAGCTAAACTTAGTTAAATATATTAAATAGAAATTACTGGTATGATAATTAGCCTGTTTCCTCTGCAGACTCTTGATCCTTGCATCCTGCAGCTGAGAGGTGGGGCACTAAAATGTGCTACCTTGGTCTGGGCAGCAGCCCCTAAAATAATGCTTTATTGCATTAATCTTCCCAGTTAGGGAAGAAAAAAGAAAAAAGAAAAAAGAAAAAAGAAAAAAGAAAAAAAAAAAGAAAAAAGAAAAAAGAAAAAAGAAAAAAGAAAAAAGAAAAAAGAAAAAAGAAAAAGAAAAAAGAAAAAGACAATTTAGTAATGTAACTGCTGTGATATATTTCTCTCTCCATAAAAATGCACAAGCTGTTTTTAATTTATTTTGTTATCAACTGCTCTTTGTTCTGGCCTTTACATTATTTCTCACTTTATTCTGACATTGTAAGGCCTGGGTTGGACCTTCTTCTGAATTTGCAGAGGTGTCACTGGAAAGGAGAAGTTAATTCAGCTCCAAGAGAGAAAATTATGAATAGGTTTGCAAATGATTTTTTTCTTTCCTATCTCTGAAAGCTCAGTGAACTCCAGTAGAAGATGAAGAGGCATTATCAAGAACTGGGCATAGGCACAATAAATGTCCTAGAAGTGACACTGCTTTCTCTCACAGTTGACAGTTCAGAATTCTGTTATTTAAGAGATCAGAGCAGTTTCATTTCCCCATGGATACTAGAACTCTTTCCTTGTACACCATATTATGTTATTCTACAAATAAGATGCAGGTTATAATAATTAGCATTTACCTTATAAAACTGATTAAGTGCTTTCCTAGGTTTCTCATATTCTAAGCAATTGTCCTAAAACATTACTAACTGTGACTCATTCGTGTTCAGCAATGTGAAATCTAACTCTTCGGGTACGCAAACCTCCAGAAGACAACACAGAGACCTCACAACACAGAGACCTGGATGAGGTAACACAGGACCTCAGACCACACATTCTTGTGGTCTGTCATGTTAATGTGTCCATGAGTAAGTAGTCTGTGAGTTTTTCAGCTTAGACCAGTTACCACCTCTCTTACTTACTTTTGCCAAGTCTATGTTTTCCGACAACCCAATGTAGTGATTACAACTCTATTGTCTGTATTTTTTCTGCTTTGAGATATAACTCATTATCACACAGTTCCTCTCTGTGGCACTGATCTTCCTCACCCCAAATCACCAGTTGCTTTTATCTCCTTCAGGTCCACAAACACTGCCACCAACTTCTTTGGTGACATCTCATGTGCAGAAGAAATCTTGAAAGGATTCCTGGAGAAGTTATTCAGTTCCCTTCAGCATTATTTCTAACAGAAGGAAATTCCAAATTGAAAATTCAAATTACTTTATGATTCCAAACACTTGGCTTATACTCAAAATGGAAAATGTTCTCCACCATTGAACTAGATTGGACTCTCTCAGCTCTCTGAGATGGTAACACCAAGGAAAATGGTCTTGGACATACTAAATCCTGAAGTCACCTATCCCAATTGCAACACCTTTGTCATTGATGGGCAATGAGGGGGACCATTGTCAGCTAAGGGGAAGGATGGCACTTGGAGGCTGCATTAGATCTGACTACTTCACTCTGCTATTAAATGTGGTGAGGGTGTGATGTCAATAAAGGAACTCTCTTCTGGCCAACCACCCATCCTCCTGAAGGTTTTTTTTCCTTCTTCCAGACACTGTGCCCAGAAGCCCCTCTGTCAACTCTTCATGGATGTTCTTTACCACATTGTCACCTTCAACTTTTTGTTGTCCTGTTAAGGAGTTTTGAGATGGCTTCTCTGTATGGGGTTACAGAGTTTGGGTGTTAGTAGTTCAAGCCTCCACAATTTTCCCTATAGATTCATCCCCATACTTTTTATTTCTGCTTGCCTGCACATTCCAGCCCTGCATTGCTTGTGAGATTTCTAATGAGGTCAAAACTCAATATAATATCATTGAAAGGAGTGATATTATGTTTTCTTTCTTTCTTTTTACCTTCTTCCTTTATTTTCAGTCCAAATTAGTTATTACTAATTATGCATGAACTGTTTGCTATATGGAGTGGTAATGAAACGTCTGACAGAAGATTTAATGCAGTTTTTTAAAACCTCAAGTCAGAAAGTGAGAAACTGAAGAAAAAATGAAACTAACACCAGTATATTCAGTACTACACATACACTCCACCATATGAAAATAGAGAAGAGAAAAAGAAGAAAGAAAGAAAGAAAGAAAGAAAGAAAGAAAGAAAGAAAGAAAGAAAGAGAAAAGAGAAGAGAAGAGACGAGAAGAGAAGAGAAGAGAAGAGAAGAGAAGAGAAGAGAAGAGAAGAAAAGAAAAGAAAAGAAAAGAAAAGAAAAGAAAAGAAAAGAAAAGAAAAGAAAAGAAAAGAAAAGAAAAGAAAAGAAAAGAAAAAGAAAAGAAAAGAAAAAAGAAAAAGAAAAGAAAAGCTCACCAGCGCAATCAGAAGCCTGTAGCACTTCCCTGCCTACAGAAAGAGCACAGCTTTAAATACTTCTCTGCCTGCAGAAAGAGCCCAGTTTTAAACAATGATACTAACAATTTTGACTGGCCGTATTGGCTTTAGCAGTGTATAATTTCAGGTGTGTGGAAGTAGAGATTGTTTCACATTATCATTCCAGGGCCCCACGAAACACAGGTTCCAATACAGAGTAGACAAGAGGTGGGCTCTGAGCAGCAAGCAGAAGTTGCACACATAACATTGCAGCAAACTGCTTTAACAACAAGCCTTGAATATATAATCATTTGATCTGGTACCCAGACCCACAGCAGCAGAAGCCAACCAAGGTCAAAGGAGCAGTTTCTGCTCAGTGTGGTAATTCTATAATGCATACAAGACAAATTCTACAATAATTCCGGGAAATGGTAATTTATAATTTCTAGAAATCTCTTATAGATTATATGTCTCACATACATTTTTAAGTTCCCACAATGGGTAGTAATGTTCAATTTTCAATTGATGGTGCTGGAACATGAAAGTTAAATCGAGTGTGCTAGCACTTACTGGATGATTATTTTTAAAAGTGATGATGTCCTAGATTTTTTTTTCTGTAACTGATGCCCTACACACCTCAAAGAAAGCACTTTCTCATTAGAAATTCATAAAAGCAAAATATAGTTCATGTTCTAAATATGCTAGAAAACTTTGTCTATTACAATTTAACTGTTCATTGAGTTCCCAGAGGTTTTATGCTCCCAAACCATAAAAATTGTTATACATACACAAACACATAAAATACCCATGCATACATAGTAAAATTTTCAATACCAAGAAAAACAGAGCTTGAATGCTTGAAGCCATGACGAAACCTAGCTTTCAACCAGATAGGTTTCCTAACTTACAGCAAAGTGGTGTCTCAAAAACAAAAGCTTTTTAAAACAGGAAAAAAGATCTTATTGATTACTGAATATTTAAATAAAACAAAGTAGGGAAACCCATTCATTGAAAGATGTAACTATGGGTGCCAAGAAGTATTTGGCATTAGGCAATGCAGAATGCAAGGTTCCTTGCTTACTGTTGCTATCGTGTTGCTTCCTGCCTTGCATTAATTTCCCTTCAATCTCCTTGGCAGTTCAGGCTATTTAATGATCCTGATTTCTGTACCTTTGAATTGTTAGATGTGAAACAAAAGGCATTATTCAAAGAGAAAGGACTACTCTCTCCCCTGGTTCTTCATCAAGAGCTCACAGCATGAGCTGTACTTGCCATTATCAAGTAAAGGATATCAGTAAAATCAGTGGGAGAGCAGCAAAAGAGTGAATTACTATGGAGTCTGCATGAATGGAAAATATACAGTGTAAGAGGCAAATACTTTCTCTTGGTGGTTCAGATAAGCTTGTATCATATTTCATGATCTGTCAGTGGTAGCCAAAAGTTAGATTATTCTTTGCGTGTCCTCTAAGCCTGTGTCAATTAACTAAACATTTAGAAGGGGACTATACAGAAAAGATGGAGAAAAGAAAACTCTGACTTGTTTAAATTCAATAACAAGACTAAACTCACCCATGACTACACCTGATTTTGCCAGTAGGACCTATCTGCAGGGACTCTGCTAGCGAGCACTTAGAAAGAAATTGTAGGTGGCCTAGAACTTGCCCCACATACATAGCACAACTAGGTAAACAAGGGTTAAGAAGCCTGGGTGGTAAAAGGACTCTATGATGTACAAATTCAGCACATATCTGCAAGAGCATGTGCTGGTGGGAATCCTTCCTAGAGCACACCTGGCAAGAAGCAAACTCCTTCAGATACACTGGCAGCACTCCCTCGCAACTGAACCCACATTGGCACAGCTTAGTGCAGAGCAATTTCTCTGTCTTGTGACACAGTATGTCAATGCCTTTTATTTTGCTAATGAGCTCTGTTATGTCTGTTTTAGTAACTCTATCTGATGTTCTGAAATGGAAACTCTGCTGCTCAATTACTGTTAATTTTTACTTGGAACATCTCTCCAAGCACTTTCGATCCAGGTGGAAAGCAGCAGCCACTCTAAAGGGTGACCTCAATCTATCAGGAAACTGGTTTATTTTTAGACTGTGACTGTTAGTTGTGCAAATGATATGGCAAGTTGAGCTTGCAGTTTCCCAATGAATCAGTCAAAGGATCATGCACTGGCAAAGCAGCATGGTGTTATGACATCCGCTTGGCAACAAGACTCCCAACTAAAATACGAAGAAACACATGTACAGAAAGGAATCCTGATCATGCTGTTACACAGATTTAAAATAAAGTAATCAGTCAAAAGCCCAGGTATTCAGAAGAATAGTCACACATTGCAAGCAATAGCCATCTGAGGTTAAATGTTTAGCTAATATCATAGTAGCGGTGCAGCAAGAAGTTGCACTTAATGAAGTCAGTATGTCAGATATTCAGGAGCAAGATGTTATCTTCAGTACACCTCTAAGCCTTATTAAACTGCATGACTACTATGTTTGGTAGTATGCTGGTAGACACCAGCACCACGTGTACTATACTTAGTGTACTCAGAGTTCGTACATGACCACAAACCCTACTTGTTGCCACCATCTGTTCTCGGTTCTGTGATCACCTCTGCAAGGCAAACCACAGCAAAGGGTTTGTTTTGGAGCATGGCTGTTGCCATGTCTCAAGAAGAGAAAGCCTGGTACATGAGGCTCAGTACCATTAACTCTTCAAAAGTAACTTGATTCCTTTCTTCCCAGCCAAGTTTTATCTGAGAAAACTGATTAGTCTTGCATGATGATGGCACTGGAGGGAACTCTTAGTGACAGCACTCAAGGATCTGAGTGGTGGACTACCTCTGATGTTTTTTTCCTTCAAGAGCATGGGACCTAGGCTAGCATGACATTTTCCAGTCTCTCTTCAGCAGCTGAAGCTTTTGCTTCGGGTCACTTAAAGTGCTAGAGAGAGAAAAGCATTGCACTATAAATGCTGAGTTAGTTCTTCATTAGTCTGTGATAAAACAACATTGTCACTACATTACTTTTGATACAACAGCTCTTCCTGTGGCTCAAGATTTTTTTTCCATGAAGAGCAGAAATCCCCTACAGAGGAGGAATAAATGGAAAAAAATGCATACCACCATGTCTCCTAGACCTTCCTATTTGCACATATTTCCTTACCTACTTACAGACAAGAATCCCATAGGGACACCTGTTTGATACCACTGAGGTGGAGCACATCATCTCTCAGGCTCACCAAGTTCTGTTCTCCTTGCAAGGAAAGTAGCTGTAGTATTGTTGCCAAATGACAGCCTAGTGCCAGAGGAGAATAACAAAGCTTTGCATCAGTGTTGCTTGTTTTCCTCCCTTTCTGCACTGTGAACTGGATGGAGCAATCAGCTTCCCACGACAGCAGCAAGCTATTCATTAAGACAATTTAAATACAGGTTGGTGCAGCAGACAATGTAGGAGCTCTACAAGTACCCGTGTTTATAGCTCCTGAGTCATCGGCTAAAATAAGTTTCAAGGAAGGAAGCTAGAAATGCTTTATACATGCCCTACACACATTAAAATAAATAAATAAATAAATCGACAACAACAAACAGAAAACCTGCTCATCTAATCTGAACAGCAAGTTGGCACCAACAGGATCCTGGAGGTAGTGACATTTTTTCCACAACAGGAAATGTCTCAGGGACAAACCTTTCCTGAAGTCAGAGAAAAGAAGAAAGAGAGAAGCTTCAGAGGAGTCTTCCCCTCTGCTTTCTCATGCTCATTCTTAAGTATTTAAGAGCTGCTGGAAGCCAAGACCCAGCTTTGATTTTCACATCCAAACTACCTGATTTTTTTTTTTCTCACATGTGCTGTATGGCATGACCTAAAAACATATGGGTCCACTGGTCAGCTTAGGCTCACTCAGCTACATAAACTCTGTTGCTTAGGAATCAGACACTAAACTCTCAAAGGGAAAAATCACATCAATAAGCTATGACAACCCCCCAGATTCTATGGAAGTTGTTCTATTGACAGTATGAATTCAGTTATGCAGGTCCTTACAGCCCACAGTTTTGTGGATCACAACTCACAGCTCTCCCTTCTAAGTTCTGTGGGCTGCTCTGACCCGGTGCTGAAGTCCATCAAAAAAAAAAAAAAAAAAAAAAAAAACATATATATATATATATGTCTCATAATTATTGCTTTCACCACAGCATTCATAAATCACTGTGTGGAACTACATGTACTCTTAAAACCTATAATGCTATTTGCAGATTGCAAAATCATCCATATTCTCCTACACTGAATGATGCAAAGGAGTGTTAGAATGGATAGTGAAAGAGCAATACAGATACCTCTTCCACCGTTCATTATTCCTACACCCAGCTGAAGACAGAGGAACACCTCTTTCTGACGCTACTGTCTTAGGGTTGCTGTCTCTATACAGGTTCTGGCCTTGTACAGTCTATCCATTCACTGAGCTCATCTACCCATCACAAAAATCATGCTGTTCATGCCCCAGAAATAGAGAGAAAACTAATAGAGAGATAAAAAAAAATAGAGAGAAAACTAACTGAGAGAAAACTAATACTTCTGTAGCAAAGACTACAAGGAAAGCATGGCCTGAATGCAAAGGCAGACTAATGCAACAGCCTATAAGCATGAGAATTCTCCTCTTGAGGAGGATGCCCCATTATTTGATTGTCCTGGTAGGCAAACAAACCTCCAATTTCATGCTATGAAGCAAGAAAACTCTGTTTATTGTCACAGACAGAGAAAGAAGAATGGAAAATACTATCTATTAATAAATCTGGGATTCAAAAACATATTCAAAAAAAAAAAAAGTAACACAAAGAGTTCTGTGCTTGGTCACTGATTCTATACGCAAGCCAATCCTTCACTTATACAACTCATATGACTTGTAAGCATTTTTTTAACTGACATTTTTCTTGAACTGACACATTGTTCTGACATTGACACATCAGGTCACATTGTTAGGCTCTCATAGAAATGGCTAAAAAACAGTCATATTTGTCAAGCCGCACAAAACAATTCCATTGCCATGAAGTAATTCAGGCATGAATTGGAAAAGGTACAGAATTAACCCACACTTGAAAGCTTTTATCAAGGAAGTTCACAAAGATATCACAGCTTTGCTGTATTTCCAATAGGTTACAGAGTTATGTTCCTGCCACAAGAACAGTTATGTTTGTTTGTCAAGTGGTTTATTTATAGTAAGGGAATATTATTCAGTTACATTTTTTTTTTATTCCAATTACTGCTTCTAAAAATCTATTCTTTTTCCTCACTAAAGTATGCATAGGCATGACAATGTTGTATTTCATTTTAAAAATGAAAAGTTCATTTGCTGAAGCTCCTGGAAACATTTAAAAGAGAAAAGAAGTAAGTTAGGATAATTGAAGCAATATAAGAGATTTAAAGAATGTGTAATTTTCTAATCAGAATGATTAAAAAAAAAAAATAATAATAATAATCTCTTCATGTAAATTCCCAAGTGCTGTTTTTAACCCTTCTGTCTGTTTTTCTTCACTGTGCTAGGGTTTTTGTAGGTACCACAGTACCATAAAAGTATGTTGCATCCTGGGCTGCCAAATCATACAAGCAGTATGCTCAGGAAGTGATTTCATTTATTTTCTTAGCCATAGAACTGCAGTGCTTGAATCACATCCCAGGGCTTCTGCTTTCATTCTCCATACCTAAATGCTGCTACAGCTTAGTCAGAAACCAAGTGACCCATGCATGCTGTTGACAAGCCGGTGCAGGTTGTAGGGAATACGCAAGTCAGCTTGTATGTCCTGGCTCATGGATTTCATCTGTACAGACTTGCTGGCCTAGAGCTCTTACGCAAGCTTTTTATTGTCTCAACAAAAACAAACAAAGAGAAAAGTGACGAATTCCTGAAGTATAAACAACAGTTTCACTACCAACACCTTCCAGTTTAGAGAGAAACAGAAAAGCCTGTATGTTCCTTGGAATCCTTTGCCTAACAACACATGGAAGCTCACCTGTTTTTTCAGCAGAAGAAATACTTTTTCCTGAAAGTACATAAACAAACAAACAACAAAAAACAGAAGCTCCTGTTGTAATCAAACTTTATCAAGACTAAATTCCACCACTAAGAAATGCAGACAAAATTAGACGTGCCTTACAGAGCATCTGCCTTTTATTCAGAGCAATAACTACCAGTGGGATCACACCAAAGTTGTCATCTTATGTAGAAGGGGTCTTCATCTGGTCACTTACATGAAAGTTAAGCATATCTCCAGGGGCAAGAACCAGGCTTGCTAAAAGTGATTGTTGCAGAACTGAAAATGTAGGCACCTGGTCTGTACAGAAGCATACAGGTTCCCAAGCATAAAGGTTCCCCGTGCTGTCTGAAGGATAGTCACAAACGCCTTGACATGGAGAGCAAAACCTAGGGACATCCAGAAGGAAAATACTGTATATTCTGATGATGTCTGAAATGCCTGGAGCCTAAATTGCATCCATCTGAATTTTCATCCACCTGGGATCTGTGGCATCCAGTGCACCACAGCTGATACCATGACCAGAGGGGTAGAGTTGGTGGTTGTTGCCTTTTTTGCATCATAGAGGTTTAGAGTGTTCATCCAGGCATGAAATGGAAACACTGCCTTCCAGCTCTGCCAGCGTGAGGAGATTCAAATCTATGTCACTTATCTCACAACAGACCTTCCTAGTTACTATGCTATGCTGGCTGATGTGTTTTCTGTTCTGTTTTTTAAGGATAAGACAATGCTCAGCCATGAAGCCCAAGCTCACTCAACCAAAAGGGTAAAATGCGAGACAGACATAGCCTCTATATATTTGAGGCTTTGATACCTGCTAGAAAGGGGCAAAGCTGATTTCTGCTTCCTTAAAAAAAAATGAGAGGAGTTTAGGGATTTTTTTTTTTAATTTTCTAACTCAGCAACTCGTTTTATAGAAAATGCATGCAGACTCCTGTAAATAGACCCCTTCAAACACTGTACCTTCTGCCTGACCTGCCCAACCGATAGATTTCTGGGGATTTTCAGAGAACCAAATGGCTGGGACACCTCTGTGAACAATGACATACAGTTGCCAGAGTTAGCAAGGATTAAGCAGCATTGCAGCAGTCCTGAGTGGTCCTCCAGACCTGAGTGCTAAATTCCCCATCCACCCACCTCCACCACCTCAAGTAGTTGGCTTGAACCTTCTCCTCTGCTCAGCACATTCAGTGTGAGTTCTGCTTTGAATTTTTTTAAGTTTAGCCTATAATTTCAAGTTTACAGATGGTGCAGCTGTTGATAAAGAAATGTCTTTTCTCAACTGTTAGATCAAACTAGATACAAGGTGGAATGTTCTGTGGTTTGAAAAGGACTAAATGTCATCCTAGATGTAACTTTTGAATAGTGAAAATGCACTGAACTCCAGCCCATTGGTAACATCTACAAAAATGAGGTTACAGATGTATAGCCAATGTGCATGGAAGTTCTGGAGAATATCATCAAATTGTAGCATTTACTATGACACCTGTTCCTTTATGAGGCAGTATGCAGCCCCATGGAGACCTATAAAGACTTTCACGTACAGTGTAAAGCCACAAGAAGCCACGGGACATGTAACCTCTGAAAATTAAACCAATTGTTAAGTACCAAAATCTGAAAGTATTGGTTTCATCTAATCAAATACTTGGAATTACTTGAATCTGGCAGAGAACAGAAATGCATTTTTCCCGGTGTTTCAAGATTAATTCTCTAGTACTGATATGCTCTTCAATTTTTCACTCCTGGCAGTACAGGTAATAACTGCTGGTACTGGCAGAATTCATAAATGGGCTCCTGTGCCCATTTCAGTCTTTATTAGTATGGACATTTACTGGCAAAACTCCTTTCCAAGGATTTAAGGCTTCAAATTTAGTGAGTTTATAAGTGAAGAGATCAAGAAATCCATGGATAAAAACAAATCCCATAATATCTTTCCAAATGTACTATGGGATTCCCTAAAGGCTTACTTGAGAAAAAGAGAATCATTTATTTTTCCTTACCAAGAGCCAAAACAACAGAAAGAATAACACTGGAAACTCTAAAAACAGATGACAAAGAAGAAAAAAAATATATCTGTTTAAGGTTAGCATTACCAATGATAATTCTAGCATATTAATCAAATTGATATTTAAATTGTATAACATAAGTCATGTCAGAGCAAGTTTCTTGACCAAAAAAAAATAAAAATGTACACCGTAGAATGATGGAGTAAGTCAAGGAAATAACAAGAAACTGCATGTCTAGAGTTATAAAAAGTTAGGATTAGTAATAAAAATGAAAATGAAATGAGTGCTGTCATGGAAAGAAACAGTCCTCTGTATCAGAATACATTTTTGATGTTCATTATGATCAGGAATCTTTTTTTTTTTCTTTTTTTTATGAATTAAAAACAAACCAAAAGCTCATTAAATTTTTATCTCTATAATTTATCATTAAGGCTTGCATTCTGACATCTGTACTGGAAGAGTAATTCTTAAGTACAGTTTATCATCTTTGCATAAATTTAGAAGGATTTTTACCATGTTTTTGGTATACAACATTTAAAATTTGCTTCTGTAATATTTAATATATTGACAATAAGGAAGGAGATACTTATCTGAAAAATTTATAGGTCTTCAAACGAATTTCAGTAGAATTTGCCTATGGTTTTTAATGAGGCTTGAAGTCCTGTAGAAGTTAATAATGGAAAAAGCTGAGTATTCCATTTTGTGGGTTCTTTTTACTTCAACGTAAAAACAGTTTTACTGACTTACTATTAGTATCATTTTAATTATGTTTTGTGAAAGGCCAGTCACAAGAAAATAAGAAGTGTTTATTACCCATTTGCCTATTACTACCTGTTTGCCCCAACTAAAAAACAACCCTCTTTATACAAGACCTACAAGCACAATTCAGTTTGACTATGCAAATCAAGAAATTAGCCTAAACATTTGATATGAAAACATGTTACAAATGTATATTTTATTTAGAGTCATACATGAAAAGATGCTAAGTGCCTAAAATAAAATCTAAACAGGTACGTTAAAATAAAATAAATAAATAAATAAATAAATAAATAAAAAGATGAGTGAGCACAGAGTATGAATTTTGAATATAAAAGGTGTCAAAGTTTTGTGGGTTTCTAAGCTTAATTCCATTTTAGCAGCAATCCCAGCACGAGCTAATTGAATATACATTGTCTTTTTACCATGTCTCAGTGTGAAAATTTCCTTGAAAAGCTCCAGCTCTGGATCACACAAACAGCAGACTCTGCCCACACCTGACACCACCAGAGGTAGGTTTCTTACATCCAATACTAAAGCTTGGTTCTTAGATAACACTTGAGCGGAAGTGGGAAAAGATGGGACTCAGGAAAGAAGAACTCGGTCCCAGTCTACAACAAATGAAATTGGACAGGGTCCCAGTTTCTCTCCAAATTGTGATTAATTTTTCACGCTTCGTTTCTGTCTGTCTCTGACCTGGAGTTAGTACTGGACCCTTCACAGCTTAATGGTGCATGTTTTACATCCACTGATCTTAAAGAAATTAAGCTTATCAGCTTCCCTATTCTTCTTTCTTCCTCCTCCACCCCAGTTGTATGAGCAATTGACCTCCAACATGTTCTCTCTACCCTCTACTAAAACCAGCCCTAGATCACATCAATGGGATATGGCCACAACTATCACTGTCTCTTCTATCATTGTAAATGAACAGTAGCACTGCAGTCACAAACAAGCCACAGCATCAAAGCAGTAGGAGACGTAGAGACATATAGCCAGATCCACCTCATAAATCAAACTGACCCTAAAGCTTTTCACCTTTTACTTGTTATATTGCTTCCAGAAATAAGTATGAAATTAACTTTACAATTTTAGTTGCCAAACCCAGAAGGTGTCCAGGAAGAAGGGAGTTTTCCTTCAGACAGTCAGTGTATAAGAGCCAAGAATAGACCATCAGCAAACCCTGTAGGAACATAAATGTGGGTTCATAGGCACACTTAACACCTGCCATAGAATCAAAATTCAAGAGAACAATAAGCAGCTTACATCTCCCTTGAGGGGATGCCAATATTTGGCTTTCTCAACAGTCAGAAAGATGTGGGGTCTCACTTCACTATGGGAAGTTCTAATTTAAGTACCTACTACGTGTCATCAGAATATGGTCCCAATCATCAAAACAAAAAGTATTGCGAAACACTGAGATACTTTCAGGTTTACATCACATCTTCCTTGTAAAAGGTTGTTAAGTAAATGAACAAAGACAACATGAAGCAATCTGAAGTGAAGCACTCCACGCTCCGGTGAGCAGAAGACAAAGGCCAAGGTAAGAGGTGATGTTATAGCATGATCCAGTGACCCACTATCAGTACTCTGAACAGCAAGAGCTTAGCAGGGCCAGCCTGCTTCATTGGTCAAAAAGGAAAGCTGTAGCAATTTTGCTATTATTAAATAATAATAATAATAATAATAAATTTTAGCTTTCAGGAGACTGATTTTTGTATTTGTCTATCCAGGCCCCCGGGACAAGAAGGAAGTATGTTCCCTTACAGAAATAGATAAAATGCTTCATCCTATTCCACAACTGTGTAGACGCACATGTCCCAAAGTTTCTTCCTTTCTTTCTTTTGTGGTGCAGATTTTAATTTCTCATATGCTTAACAGAGAGTTTAGGTTATATTTTTTTTTTCAAAAACATTTATCTATCTATCGAGGATGGAGGAAGGCAGCACATGGTAAGTGCAGGAGTCTTGTCATTTGTGAAATACATGGACAATGAACTGGCCTCCACAGCATCTAGATGTTAGACAGGGAAAAGGTGCAGGCAATACCAAGAGGAATAAAAAATATATTTTGTTTGTCTATTCCAGCAACTACCACAGGTCCTCTTTCTATGGCTCGAACATAGTCTTTCCCCTAGTCTTTCACCCAACTCTCTCAGTGACACTATTCTGCTGAAACTTCTCACCGCACTTTACATATCAGATTTTAAAGACATTAAAGCCTCCATCAAAATATGGAATGAAAAGTCAGCCTGGGAATCAATGGATTGTTACTCAGGGTGACTCATTTAAGACAACACAGTTATGTTAAATAACTATTTTAAGATACTATGATTCGATTTGATTTGAATTGCTCCTTCTTGAACTTGTAACCTTTCACTCCACCCTCTCCCTCTTGGGCCTACTTCTACTGAAGTCACTTGGATCTCTGCCATGGCACATACAGCCTGCAAGCAATGGTGTAAAAAAAGTAATTCAGAAAAGTTGTGTGATGGAAGAATTTGGCACCCTTTTCAAGGAGAACTAGAATAACTACCAATGTGACATTGAATTCTAGAACTCTTTACCCCTTCTTCTCAGATCTTGGATCAAAAAAAAAAAAAAAAAAAGTAAAAATAAGCCCGATTGATTTAAATAACAATGTTTATAGACTCACAATTTACTGTAAGGAGTGTCTCAGGTCTGGAATAATAGACATGTCAAACTCAGGAATGAAGTTCACTGGCATATATGACAACTAATAAAGCCTATCTCCATACTTGGTCTGCTGCCTCTTAGCCTGTGCCATGTTAGTAATCATTCCCTTTCAAATAGTGTCATAATTTTTACTTAAACATGACAGAAATCAAGGGCAAGAGCACTACAGGATCACAGAACTGTGTTATGTGGATCTAACTTCTGCATCTAATAGCAATTTATTTGAAGGCAGACCTCCCATTCCTTAGCTTCCTAGTAATATTTCCATTAAGATTCAATAACGAAGGCAGGGAAGGGAAAGGAAAGACATTTATGTTGTGTTAAATCTTTATTCATATCTCTAGTTGTTTGTCTAAGGTCTTTTCCACCTTTGATTTCCAATAGCAGCAATATCAAGGAATCTCGATGCACTTAGATGTGAAAAGGCTCTTGCCAGAGGTGTAAGTAGCCAGAGGATAATAAATATTATATCTAAACAACAGTTATTATATATTATTATTATATATTTATTATATATAAAACAACACTAGGACATACACAACATGCAAACAGAGTAGTGAAGATCTTTGACTTTAGTGCAGCCAGCAACATAATTGATTTAGAAAAGCCCAGTGAGTTGAAAGATACCCACATGAATAAAAATTACAGACTGAGAGCATACTAGTGTATCTACTGGAGAAGGGATGTCAAAGAAGAAAATATTATAGAACAATGTGTACTATGGAGTATTCATAATCTCACTTTGCCTAGAATAGTCCCAGACCCACTTGATGCCAGCTACATTAAGTTTGAAGTGACAGCCAGTTGGGACCACAGCTTCTAGGTATTTTAAACTTATCCCTGCCTCAAAAAAAAAAATGCATGAAGTAGGAATTTAATAGCTGACCATTCTTTAGACTTGGATGTCACATCCGGCTCATTTTCTTTCAGATCTTCAGCAATCCCATCTAGCTATACCTTCATGAATTCCACAGCCAAGATGGATGGTTCTGGTCATCTGTTGTAATTTCCTGGATAACACACCCATCACACCAGTTCACCTGGCGGCTGAACTGCATGTCCTGAATTCTTTTTCAGGTCATATCTTCCAGACAGACTTGTAGTCCCCCATTAACTAATACATCTCTGGATTGTGCATTCATGTTCTGCAAGTTGCAATCCATTGAATTCATCTAATATTGTTACTAAACTCTCTTAGGAAACCAGACAAACAATCTACAGATCTGCTGAACTTTATCCCTCCGGCACCCCTGAGTTATCAAAGAGGCTTCAAGCAGCACCACATAGCATACAAAGATGAAAACCTTGTGACCCAAAGGAGCAGCTGGTTCAACAGAAAAAGGACTACATAAAAGAAAAAAAAAATCCAAAGCGATTGATAGAATATACTAGAGACTCTTTCTGGTCTCAGTGCATGCTCTTCACCCCCAAAATCAGTGAGGATAAAATCCAAAGGTTTCATTTAGATATATTTCTTCTTCCCATTGACACATACAATAAAGACACCTTTGACTGCAGTTGTCATAGAATGCATATACGTAAATACATAAGACCTGAGAATTCTTTCTCAGTACGATATCTAAGACTATGAATTGTAGAAGTTAGCATTTAAGTAAAAATCAGGAAGAATCAGGAAAAAATTGAGCTCTGTTGCTGGAAACCACAAAAAAAAACAAACAAACAAAAAAAAAAAACAGTACATCCTTACCACAGAAGTTATTACTACTTAGCAAGTAATGGACAGAATATGAAAATTTTGGGTGCATTTTCCTTAATGAAATTCATTTTTTTTCTGAATATTTCAGGTGATCTCCTTTATCTGCTTAGGTATAAAATTGCCTTGCAGATTACATGAGCAGTCAGAATAACATTTTGCAGACCTAAAACTAATGGAACTGGTTGCATTTTGGTGTAATGGTAGAGAGTAGATGAGGGAAATGCCAGTAACTCTTTTGACCAACTTCTGTTCCAAGTTAATCTGCAGTACAACCTAGGATGCTTGATACACCAAGAAGCTATAAAACTAATTCATCCTTTCTATGTGCTGCTGATCCCAAGGCTGTAATTTTCTATGCAGGATAGTATTTATTTTTCATCAAACAGTGACAATATTTTCGGTTATAATTTCCTCTGCCACAAGACAACTTAGGGCCTGATCCTGGGAAGTGGTGATTAATCTCTGCAATATGAGAGACTAATTGCAAAACTGGAACATGCTGCCCAGGGAAGTAGTTGAGTCAACATCCCTTCAGGTCTTCAAAAAACATGTATATGTAGTATTTAGTGACATAGTTTAATGGTGAACTTGGCAGTGTTAGGTTAATGGTTGGACCAGATGATCGTAGAGATCTTTTCCAACCTAAATGATTTTATGATTCTATGGTTCAAAAGAACCAATAATTAGCTCCAATTGGCATACTAGAACATGAACTTTCAGTTTGATCTCCCAGGCCTTTCACCAAGCAGATATTCCATTTTGAAGACTAGACTGTGTAAACCTTCCTAGTGCTACAGAGCAGGGATATTCGTTCAGCCCCACATCCTGCTTCCAAAGCCTCATCAGGCATTAATTCTAGCAACCAAGAGGTATCCATGCTACTTCACAGACAATCTGGATCAGACACTATATATAACTCACTGGAGAAATTTAATAGTAACTAATTTAAGAACACACTTCTTGCCCATCAGAGGTGGATATTTTTTTCAGCATATTGGTAGTTTCCTGATCACTGGTCCGCTCAATACATTTGGAAAAGGTTTTCTTATGTTTTGTTCTTGTTGTTGTTCTTGAAATTATCACCTCAGCTGAATTTCAAGGATTTTGATTGCTTAAAAATTATTTTCCACATGTAATTATTTCCTAGCTTTCACTGTCCTTCTCAATTTATTCAACTGCAATAACAGCTTATATTTTCCAATAGCCTGGAATGGCTACACAAGAAAACACTGCAGTTTCTGTTTGCCTTCCTTATTCACCTTGAACTGCTGTCTCCCACCAAACTGATGGACAACTGGAACTTCCCTCCACACCCTCATAAATCTTTGCTACAAATCCTCTTCAAGTAACTCATGAAATTTCAATCTTCCATTTTTTCTCTCTTCATCAGGGAGTGTAGTGATGGGACAAGAGGGAATGGATTTGAACTAAAAGAGGGTAGATTTAGATTAGATATTTGGAAGAAATTTTTTACTCAGAGGGTGATGAGGTACTGGAGCATCCACTCAGAGAAGCTGTGGATGCCCCATTCCTGGAATTGCTCAAGGCCAGATTGGAATGAGACTTTGGGCAACCTGGTCTTGTGGGAGGTGTCCCTGCCCATGGCAGAGGGGGTTGGAACTGGATGGTCTTTATGGTCCCTTCCAACCCAAACCAGTCTATGATTCTATGCTTCTATGATATAACAGAATATTCAAAACTCTGCCTACAGGTGAATGACATGGTCAGTTTACGGAGCTCAGCAGTTAGTCTACCTTGCAGTACTACAGGCTGAGCAAAGGTTGTTAATGCTCATGCTTTTGCAGACAAAGTTAAACAGATATTAAGTTCCTTAAGCAGTCATAGTTATACAGATACTAAGTTCTCTAAACCAACAAAAAGAAAACAAAATCACATATTATCAGATGCTATTTTAGAAAGACAAGAATATGCTTCCTCCTCAGAGAAACAGGAAGCAGATGGAGAGGACAGTAAGAGCAGTGAGGGCAGCCAACTGTCAAAGGTGAAGGGACAAAAATACAATTAGCTGTTTTGAGGCTGCATCAAGGTGTTACCGCCAAATGTAAAGAGCTAACAGTAGAAAAGCCATGCTGAAGAACTACTTCTGTAAGACAGTAATTTTACATTAATAAGCTTGTATGAACTAAAAACAATGAAGTAATTGTTGCGAGAGGAGAGAATAGTGCAGAAGTATGTCTGCATGTCATTACACATGGTATAAGTGGTAGTGTTAATTCACAAGAAGTATGAAGGTGAACAGGAGACACAGCAGTGGTTTCAGTAGGTTGCCTTGGTTATGATTACCTCCTTTATGATCTTATTGTGTTTTTCTGTTGTTGTTGTTGTTGTTTGGTTGTTTTTTTTTTCATTATGCTTGTGCTTAGATAATTGGATTTTACACTTCTGGGGAGGGCATGTGGCAAAATCAATGGCACTACTTCTGCTTCCTGCTTTTTATGGGAAGTCTTTTTCTGTGGGCATATTCTGAGAATATCTATGAGGAGGAGTAACTGGTTATCTGCATATTGGGCAGGGACTCATGTCTATTAGTACAGCTCCTCAGACTTCATACCTGCAATGAATTCCAACATGTAGAAAACATTGAAAGCACAGATCATTGAAATATTTGTGTCCCTAGAAAAAGGTGACAACTGAGTGCAAGTTTTGAATATCTATAATTTGGACTCATGGCAGTGTTCCTGTTGGGAATCTGGCTCAGAAACGATTCTGTGTCTTGAGAAACTCAAAGACCAAGGCAGAGGATTTGTTACATAGAAAGTTTGCAGTTTAAATCAACATAACCAAATCTATCTCTTTGAATCACATCGTGTATCAAATGACAGCACGATTAAAGATGTCTCAGTCAACAACTCTTCTGCATGTCTGCTTCATTATCAAGAGTTTAAATATATGCCCATCTTTCAATTCCATCACTCTATTTGTCTGAAATTCTCACACTCACAGGCTCTGTTCCACATGATATCTTCAGTAACATGTTGGCAGTAACTTATTCTACCCTGTCTGTCCATTTGCCCCTTCACTTGTAAAACATATGAATTCGAAACCCACAAAACTTCTCAAATGAAAAGTACCTGTGAATTGAAATATTGGAACTGGCTGCCCAGGGAAGTGGTTGAGTCACCATCTCTGGCAGTATTCAAAAGATGTGTAGATCTGGTGCTTAGGGACATGGTTTAGAATCACAGAATCATAAAATCATTAAGGTTGGAAAAGACCTCCAAAATCATCTGGCCCAACCACCTCCCTAAGTGGTAGACCTTGCACTGCTAGGTTAACAGTTGAACTTGATGATCTTAGAGATCTTTTCCAACCTAAATGATTCTATGATTCTATGTTCTTTGCCACCTTCTCACACCGGTGTTCCTGTTTGGCAGTTTCTGATGTCTTGTCCAGCAGTTTCCCACCTCCTGTTCTGTGAGATTACCCTTAGCCTGAAAACCACTCAGCAGCCTGGTCACTTGTCAGCAGCCTCCTAGGTAAGACCACACTGCTGTCTCCTCCAGGTCACCCATAAAGGTGTTAAGCAGAGCAGCTCCCAGTTGTGGGGAAAGTAACTAATATCCCTCTTCATTTTTGCCATTAATGAGAATAGGGAAGGATCTGGCCCACTTGACAGAGTTACTGGTATTCAGAAATGACTGTAGATATCATAGGTGAGGATTTCCATAGAGCTTTATAGTACCCAGGACTGACTTTGACCTACATTTGTGACCCTAGAAAGACTTCTAACACTCCTTTTGGGTGTCAGTCACTCTGGCACTCACTTATTTTTGTTCTGCTCCCAACTTCATGACCAAGACTAACTCTGCCTAGCAAACATCTTTACCAGCAGAGCAAACAATGCCATCCAAGTGAGTGGAGATGAAGCCTGTAGAAGTGTTACAGTCTGTTACCACTAGAATAACTTCCTTTATACAGGTAAAGGAGCCATGCTGATACGCTCTATTTTGAGGGCTTTTGTGGAGGAGAGATATTTTTTTAGAAGGAGGCATAGGACTCTGATTCTTACAATGTTCTTGCCTTTGCTTGTGAATGCAAGGACAGTAGTGATGTACAATCACAAGAACACAGAACAAAAAGTCACTTCAGTCCCAGAGCTGTTCCCACTCAAGCTCTGTCACTGAACATCTTCTGGATATCTGGCTGAAGCAGTCTAATGCAGCAAAGAAAGACTATCAGTTTTATGCTTTAATTCTTGTTTATCTTCTATGCAGTCACAAAAGCACCTTTTTTATTTTTAAATCAGGTAGAAAATCACCATCTTGACTCCAGTGTGAAGGATAAAATATCAAAAACATCACTATCCACCTAAGTAATTTTTAATGAATTGAGTCCTTCGTCCAACAACAAATGAACTTCTCCCCTTGGCACAGTAATACAATCTAATCTGTTCTTATTTTTGGATTAATTTCAAAAACTGTCTCTCTGCATTTGAGAGCTTTCTCTTATCCTTTTATGTGCAATTTTTCTTTCTTAAAATAAACTTTAAATATTATTTTTACTCTCTTTCTTAATTTCCGCCTGAGGGAAGGTTTCTTACTGTAAAAGGACTAGAGCTAAACTGAGATATCCTTGCCAACGCATAGTTTCATTTGCATTTACCTTGCAGAAAAATAAATGGTATATTTCTTGTCCTGGCTTGATGCACGCAGGCTCTGAGGTGCTTTATCCACTGGTTCTACTCTGATATATATATATTTTTTATGCTGGACTATGCCACACATTTACTGTGTTAGAACTTCACAGAATGGCATCGGTGTTGTGACATTCCTCCTAATGATACTTAGCAAGTATCCTTGGCTTATGTATGTTTTAAATTTGGAAGCTTGGGCTCTTTTTCATTCTAAATAACAGCTCAAATAATAAACGCATATAAATGCATATTTCATGTATAAAATTATACTAGTCATAAATGTCATTACAATAAAGACAAGATATTTTAAGCCCATCAAGTCTCATGAACCTTCTTATTTTAACTGTCACATCACCGGTCATGACAAATGCCTTTGTCTCCTTTTCATGATATGCTGCTATTTCTGGGTTTGTTCACCCACTGCCAGACTCTGATCTCAGTAACATTGGTGTAATTCCAGTGTAACTCCAGAGTGGCCCCCAGTGTCTGGATGAAAGTCTGATACTCTTGGTTTCATCCAGATAAAACAGTAGTAATGCGTGCTGGCAGAAGGAAACATTTTTGGGGATTTGACAAGGACCGTGACCAGACTTCAGACTGAGGGCAAACATGCATATCCATCTGTTGTCAAGACAATGTGCAGTCCCAGGGTCTGTTGGGTTTGGCTGCGGTGGGTCTGCTCTCAGTCCCCGGGGCTGGGCTCACGGGCTGCGTTCTCAGGATCCCGCGCTCCAGCTTTCATTCCCACTGCTGTCTGCTGGAGTGAAACCAGTGCCAGCCCCAGTGCACTGCGCGAGGGCTCTCTGGGCCAGCTTCTTCCTCTGTGGCACAGGCCCTGTCATACCCTTGGGCAATCATGCCTTTCAGACAGTGCTCCACTCTGGGCTCAGAGAGACCAGCTGTGCTCTGCAGAAGAGGGGGACTTTTTCAGGATGTTGCGAGACATCATGGCATAGACGTACATTCTCCTAATTTGAGCTACCTAATTATTTGACAAAAGCTAGTGGACTATGCCTGCATCTGAGTTGATGTCAATGGAACAAATAATGAAAATCAGTTCTGTTCAGTCCTGTCTTTTCAATCTCATACAATCCTTCCGCTGTAACAAACTTCTATTTACTACACCTAAAAGACCACTGATATTTTTCCTAGTTGACATACCCACAGACATACATATTTGTCTCGTTTATTGTGGTATTTCCTCCTCTGACATTTTACCTGCTGTACTGTTTGTACTCTACAGATGACTTTTAAAGCCTCTCCCTTTACTCCCTTACCTGCTGAGACTCACTTCTATCCAAACACTTGATCAGAGTTTATCAAACAAAGTGCTATGCTATCTTCACTCCTAGCCTGCAGTACCTGCTTGCCACTGGACTGTTACTCTACAAGCCTGCCTGTGGTTGGTAGGTGACAGCCCAGTTCATTTTGCAGTGCTAGTCACTGGTGATACTGGTGTTTAGCATCTGCCCTGACTGCCTGATGACCAGAGACAACATGAGCTGAAGTTTTGTTCTCTACACACTGGATGGCTTGGACTCTGCTTACTTCTTCTGCTGAGGCACCATCTCTGCACTGGTTAGTACCACCAGAGCTGAAGCCCCTACAACCTAAAATATGATGTGGTAGCCCCTTGGCTTTGCAATTTATTTCACTTGTTTGAGCTGTAATATCTTGTATCTACTCACTTTCAAGGCAAATTTTGTTTACAGGAATAGCAAACACAGGACACAGGCTGCTATTTATTCCTCACAAATGAGATACTGTTTAGCTGATTTTAATTCTATAGGAGGTATATGTGAAGACTTCTGTTTTACTTGTCCTTGTACCGTGCTTTCACAGTAGAGCACTTGGAAAAAGAGATGGGAACATTTAAAATGCCTGTACTAGTTATAGATGCACACAGTAAATGGCACACATGCACTGTAGACAGGCGTGCAGGGCCACACAGCCACCTCGCCCTGCACGGCTACCCTGTGCCTTCTCCCAGAGCCCAGGCAGATGGAGCCGGCTTGTCTCCACAGGCATAAATACCCCTTCACACTCCCAGAAGAGTCTGACAAGGGCTGATTCAAGAGATGCAGAGGGAAGAAGGATAATATACCCACACAGCTAATCTGGCAGTCTGACTCCTGATCTGTACCATTCTTCCAATAATTGCCTGCCAGGATCAAATGCACAGTGCACCCATTACAACCTCCTCTTTTTTGTGTCACAGTTCAGGAAATCATCTCTATTAAACAGAACACTAATACACATTCTCAAGTGTCATTATTGCTGCTGAAGTAATGCTGGAGGTGGTTATGGTGGCAGCCAAGTAGCTGGGTGGAGATGTGTTGATGCAAAATAGCTGGGTAGTTAAATTCAGTCTGAAGTGATAGGGCAAGGTATTAGGCTTTGGTACTAGCAAATAAAAAAGTCCAACTTCACTCCAAAAGAAAGAAAATAATAATAATAATAATAAAATCTTTTTCACAGGTTAACAAAAGAGGAACAATCTGTGTGAAGCAGAAATTAAGATACTGAGCAACACAAATTGTTGCTGAAGTAAACGAATATTACTTATTTAGGGTTTACACAGTCTCAAGATAAACCTTCAGAAATCAGAGGCCTGTAATTATCACATTTCACTTCAGCTACCCAAAAGTTGCCTAGCTTCAGGGCACAGCCAGGCTGCACAGAAAGGCAAAAACTTCTGAGGATTTTTACCTTCAGCCACTAGAGTTGTGATAGGAACACACTTCCCATTATAATATGCTCTCCTAATTCCTGCACAAATTCAGAATATTTTCCCCAAAGTGCAGTTTGATTATTGTTCACTTTATTCCAATAAAAGTCAAGCAGACTAAATCCCTTACCATTGTGACACCTATGCCAGCTTCAACACAGCTCTGCATTCACAGGGAATCAGTCGAAAATTCTCCTCCACTTTGCTTTTTGCCCTAGACCAGATAACTATTAGCATGAGAGATGGCAGATTATTGTTAAATAGTCCACTGCTTTACCACTGAACTGAATAATTAGGGTAGCCTTGCCTGAAGGCTGACATTATGGACTTTAATCAAGAACAGAGGTCAACAGTGAAAAATTAAAGTTCCTATTTTTTCCAGAGTATGTAATTTATCTTATGATTTAATCAAGACTAACATGCCACTTTTTATTACTTAGCATATCTTTTGTCATAAAAGGTCCAAATTTCCCCTAGGATTTGGGTGACTGAAGACTCTCAAGTCTTCAGGAGATTTTCAAATGCCATCAGATATGTTCAAGCTTGTAGGTGTCCTTTCAAAATCAGGCCCAAACCATTAACTCCTAAAAACAAACTCAGAGGTGTAGTTAGTTACACAGCACCAAATCAGCAAAGAAGCAATTATGAAACAAACAAATGAAAGGAAGGAACAAAAAAGCAGGGCTGCTGCCAAAACAATAACCAGCAAGTGTGTATAAACGAGAAAGGAAATCAAATTCATCCCTTTGTCAGACAAAATCACACACTTGCCGTCATTCCTTGTAATTACCTCTGTCGATCCAGCCCTTCCTGTCTGCTCCCACACAGAGAACCAGAAGTCCTATGTCCTCTTCTCACACTTCTTTCAGGGGGAAAGGGACTAGAAAACTGCTATGTGTGGCTATCTAGGGCTCTTATGTAGGTGTCTGCAAAAAGTTGTGCCACTGGCACGTCACATCCTCCTCATCGTTATTCAGTGGCTCTGGTCAGTGTATGTTTTTGGAGTCACACCAGTCAGGAAGCCCAGGGTCACTATTACAGCTTAAATCTCGTAGCAGGTATGTTACAGCTAATTGGAAGATTCAGACTTCAAGGAGATAAATGAAAATGCCAGAAGGTAGCATAGCACAGTGCCAGTTAATGCTTGAGGGGTTTGTTTGTTTGTTTGTTTTTCTTTCCAGGACCCATTTCACTGCAGTGACAATGAGAATTATCATGATGTGCTGCAGGTAGAGGCAAGGTGTTGGCAATGTGTTGTTCAGCATTGCCATCATGGCTTACTCTCTAAAACCCAGGCTGCCTCACTGGCACACGTGCTCCCCATCAAAGTCACCCAGGGAGCCCCCACTGCAGGCTCACAGCTGGCAAGACGAGTTCTTCAGCAAAACAAGTAACATATGTAATTTGCTCATAATCCTGTTCTCCTGGACATGTACAACACATGCATGTAGGACTATAAATGAAGCATGAAGGTACAATGTGACCCAACGGGAAGGCATCATAGTTGGAAGGGAGACTGCATTTCTACATTTCTGCTCTTGTTTCCAAACCAGTGGTAAACTGGCTCTGGGATCCCTTGAAAAAACTGCATGAAGTAGAAGGCATCAGGAAAGACTGCAAAAGTAGTTTGGCTATACTAATGTCCATAATCTAAGAAGCAACAGTGGACAAGAGGCTATTAGAAAATTGTTTGCTTATCACTGAAATGGCTTTTGTCAAAGAGATTTGCCTAGCAGAGCCTCATTTCACAAGATAGATGGTGACAAATGTTCAACTCCAGAGCCTATCTGTGAGAAGAAAAAAAAAAAAAAATCAAAAGATTTATGCTTTGGCTGCTCTGCTGATATTTTACACAGGCAACTCTCTATATCAGGCAACTGCTTACTTGGATTCTCTCACACGTCTTGGGTGTAACCTAGTCATCTCTTGCAGATAGAGAGGACTGTGGACTTGAGTCTCAAGTATCATAGATGTTTCCTTTAGTCTGCACAAACCACGGCAGTTAACTCTAAGTCCTGCATATCCAGGGTATCTCAAATCTACAGTACTTACACTGATGATGTCCAAACGAGCTGTAAGTCAGCTCTGTCTTTGTATTCCCCCCACAGCCCACTGGGACGTGTCCGATTCCCATCATCTGCACACATAAGACATGTCTGGGAAAACCTCTTCTCCCCACAAGTTATTACACCTGTGTCTTAACCCACCTTGCAGGAAGTTTCTATTTCTAGCTATTTTTAATACTCCAGTTATCAAGGATGATGAAAGTGCATTGAGTTGCACAGGGAACACAGGAAATACTGAATGTTAATGAAGACAGGCTTTATTATTTTTTCTCTTGCACTCTTTTTTTTTTTTTTTTTGGTCTACTTAAGTCAACTTCAGACATTCTTTTCAAGAAAACAGGACTTAGAAAAACAGTGAGCCAATATTGCTTGAAAATATGCCTTATAATTAATCAGAACCATATCTTCAAAATCACATGATAATTCTATAAAAGGTCAAGATACTAACTCAGTTGAGTTGTGTGTTTGGATGTAATGCATGGCTACCTTAACCATGGCCTATCTGAACTGCCTCATTTATCTAATTTGGCACACATCTCTTTCATTAACAGACAGCAAAACCTCTGTAAATGAACACATGCTATCAAAGACATCCAAGTGCCTTTCTTCCTCCGTCACTCTAAAATGTTTAGACCCAGCCAGGGGCTTTTAAACCATGGGAAGAACCAAATTTTTGTTTCAAAAAATTGATATCCAGATTTTAATAAAGCTATTTTTAAGTTATTTGTGAAAATAGAAAAGCTTTGTCAAGGCAATTTTTAAAATTTTGATCCAAGCAGGACTAATACACATGAAAATCTATTTTGATTAACTAGAAATCTTTCTCCTTTAACATGAGGGCCTAGCTGAAGTCAGGGTGTCTGATAGTGTGGTTGGACTATGAGGAATAGTGAGGGTGGTGAGGCCCTGGCACAGGCTGCCCAGAGAAGCTGTGGATGCCCCATCCCTGGAGGTGCTCAAGGCCAGGCTGGATGGGGCTTTGGGCAACCTGGTCTGGTGGGAGGTGTCCCTGCCCATGGCAGGAGGTTTTGGAACTGGATAGTCTGTAAGGTCCCTTCCAACCCAAGACATTCTGTGATTCTGTGATTCTATGATTCTGTGATTCTATGATTTTATTCTATGCTATACCATGGTACACAGGTGAGAGGTCCTCTTAGTTCTACAGGGAGAAATATAGGATTCACATGGGGTTTTATTGGAGACTTGGGACTGGAGATCACCCTGGCATTATTTTTTCCTAAAATATAATCCAAACAATATGACCTGGAAAAAAGCCTTTCAACTACTGTTTTTAAGAATCCAAACAGGAAAAAATAAAAATAAATCAGAAGTGGAGAGTCAGCAGCTTTTTAATCTCGTGGAGGAGGGAACTGCAGGCACAGAGTACAAACACAAGACACCCTGCAGTGGGGAATGAATGTACAAATGTTTGTCCCCATTCACTGCCTTCCTGGGACAGGCAACGCAGACAGAGCCAAGGCATGGTACTCCTGAGGTTTTGAACTTGCTATTGCTCTCAGCATCATGGAATTTCCTTCAGCCAGAGCTGTTCAGCAGCAAGGAAGATCTGCTGCTTTCCACCCTGTTTCTCCATATCTTCTTTGTCTGCCAAGAGGGCCAGGTTGTTCTTTGTGGGCTGGATGTGCCCCCAGGTTGTGAAGAAAAGCTAAGGTCTTGAGTTTGACAGGATCATCTACTTCCAACTCACACAATTTCACCTCAAAGATTGTGGGGAGAAGCAAGTCAAGAAAGGGTTTTTGTTGTCGTTGTTGTTGTTTTACCTTAAAACACCATGCAGTTCGTTAAGCTCATGATGAGCTTTTTTTACATCTCACTGAAGCCAGTTAACAGGTTTTACAGAAAGCTAAGTCAAAAGTTAGCAAAGAAGGTATCAGAAGGAGCGTCACTAACCATGACATTGCCAGGAATTTCAGATGTATTGAATCATGGGTCATGCTGGTTTGAAAGCTTCTTAAAAAAATAATAATAATAAAATGATGATGATGATAATAATAATAACAATGATAATAATAATAATAATAATAATAATAATAATAATAATAATAATAGTGTGTATTTTTACAGATGAGAACACAATGAAATACTGCTTAAAGAAAACATTTTTCATACCCCAAGTCTCACACCCAATGTATGACTTTTGAGCTCACTTAAAGAATTAGTTTTAAATGTGCCATTCTTTTAACTTAGTTTTCAGTGAGACTGTTCAACGTGTCTATCATTACCTGACAAGACTATTGTGGTGGTTGCACTTTGCTGATCTTCTAGGGTCAAGTTTGATAGGACTGCTGCTATTTGGACTTTCAGGCTAATACCCGCAGCCATTAGTGAGGGCTTTGCTGCAGAGATCTAGACTGCTGACTTGGATCCATGGCAAATTGCATTATGAAACAGAGAATCACCTGCACTGTATTTCCAGAAGTTCTGCATAAACAGGAACAATTTTTCTCTTTGCCTTCTTCCAATACATTGATGACTTTTCTGTGCATGTGTAACCAGATCTGCGTGAAATGATGGGTAATAGCAGCCTGGAGTAACGGGGGGAAAAACAAATTTTATTCTCTTGCATAAAATGTCAAAACATGGATCAGACTGGCTGAACATCCAGAAATTCTTTCCATCCCATCACCGGATTTGCCAGCCATTCTAGGATGTTTTTTTTCAAAAAAAAATGAAGACGACTTACGAAGTTGTCTAGCTTGAGTAAAGACAGATATTGTTTCCAATAGGAGGAGTGAGTTTATTTTGGAGTTTTAGATTATCTGTTTTTAATGTCTTATATTTAGGGATTGCTTTTCATTCCAAAATAGTCAAAGATACTTTATACCATACAAAAAGGTCTCTAAAAAGTGTCTTCTTTGTTTGTTTATGTGAGGCATTATCTTATTCTTAGCATTTAATATAATCCTTTTGGAGTCCATTAGGTCTTGTCCAAGTTGCTGATCATGTAAAACTCCAAAATATTTTAAAAGAGGCCAGAAACAGCACAAAGATTAATAAACAAAACATTACTGCCCAGCTTTATGGCAAAGCAAAAGACCCATTTGGATATTTTTCATATGTGGGCAAAAGGAAGGGAAAAAAATGTAAGTTGATTATCCTTACAGAGGGCAACTGGTGGAATTGTAACTTGCATTGTAAATGGCTCATTAGTAATGAAACTGAGAGGAGAGAAAAGTGATGTAGAATCATCAAAGATTTACCACAACCTCCCTCTCCTTTTTTTGTTTGTTTGTTTGCTTGTTTGTTTTTTGGGGGGTGCAATCAGAGTAAAAAAATGATACTTATGATTACTTACTAAAGTTGATGTGTATAGCAGCTACAGGTTGTGGTGACAAAATTCTTTCAGGAGTCCTTTCTTTGCTCTTTTTGTGTCTACGTTCAGCAAAGCTTCAGGAATAAACACGAGCATTTGGAACATCCGTGCTGTGCATACTTAGCAAATTTGAAGCTTGAACTGTTAAAGATGTGGCCAATGAGAACAAAAGCTGATGTATATGCACATGCTACACATATATGCTGCACTGAATGAGCAAAAAATATTTGCCGTCTGGAGAAGTCATAGATGGAAAGTGTTTGTATGCTGAAACAGCCATAAAATAGGAAATCTGACATTATTTTTCCTACCATTGGCAGTAGAGATTGTCAATGCGTCCTTTGTTGGAAATGTGTTTTAGTGTCAGGAAGACACCCTACCTTCAAGGCCCTCAGCTTCTTAAAGTTATTGCCTCTCAGAGGAAGGCAATACACATCTGAGAGCAGCTGTTATGTTGAGTGCAACCAAATAGCCCAGGTCTGACCCAGAGGAAACCGCGCTCCTCCTGAGCCGTCTACCAAACCCCCAGACTGATTTTCCTGGTTAAACCAAGCCTGGCCTTCCTCTTCACTGTGCCTGTTACCTTTTTAGTGCTTATTGGGCTCATGACAATGCTTAAACCCATCATTTATCAACACGCAGCATGTCTTCTCAAGCAGCACCTCTGCACCTTCACTAAGGGGAGATCACCTGTGGTTTTACTGGTGGCCATCAGTTTGGTGACGGTGCAGTTCCCATGACTGCAGTGCACCCACTCCTGTTTTACCATCATGGGAGGAGACAGGATCTCCTCATCAAGCAACTTTTGGACCACTTTGGGCAGGAGGCTCCTGTTTCTGGGGGGCAATACCCTACCTCATGATAGGCTGCTCCACCACGACCAACCTACAGCACTCTGAAACCAGACAGATGACAAAGCTGTGGACCAGCTGAGCAAACTGGCAAGCAGACGGAAACATCTCCCCCTTCTTTGTCAGCCCAGCGAGGGGCTTTAGTCAAGGACAGATGGCATGGCTGGATTACTGCTATGGGACAAGAGGAGCTGTAGAAGAAGCAATCCCCATGAAGGGAGCACGGGAGAGACCAAATGTCATGAATCTTGTGCTTTTAGAGTCATTAGAGCAGGAAGATGCCTAACACAAAATGAAGATACTTATTTTTGCGAGGTTACTTATTGTGAGTTTGCAACGACCTTCTTCTGTAACAGGAAATGTAGTGCATGTAGGTGTATATAGTCTATAGTGTAACATATAGCCCGTGATCTCTTATTCACTGCACCCCCAGCTGCAGTTTTGGGCCCACAGATAAGAAGTCAGCCCTGTGAATGTAGCAGTTGCTGCTTTTATTCAGTCCCTCCCAAGGAAACAAAACAGGTAGCTGCTTCAGCAAGAGTATTTTCTGTCAGAAGACAGATTTACAGAGGGAAGGCTTACCTCAAATGACCTTAAACTAAAGATGCAACCTTCTCCCCCCTTCCCATCAGCTTTGCGGCAGCAGATTTCTATATGAGTAAACAAGCCCAGATCCAGCTGTTGACACCTATAGAGAGTGATGTCAGATCATTACAGGATGCTCTTTTGTGCATAGAGACTGTCTAACCTGAGTACTTAAAATAAGCTTACATTTCTAAGATTCAGTATTACCATCTTTTCCATATGAAAGGTGATATTTCAACTGGCAATTTCCAATTGCAAATAAAATACTACAGCTGGAAAAATATACATGCTGGAATTCACAAAATTCCCATGAAAACGAGAGAGGAAGTCTTCTCCTAGTTTGAAGCTGTATGTGGAAAAGACATTAGATACTGTCATAATCTGAACTGAAGCCCGATATCTTTACCCTGTTATTAATGTGGAAAAACAGTGACTTAATGGGTAAAATAATGTCTATAAGAGCAGTCTTCAGCTTTTCATTTCAGCTTCTCAAAATGTGGAACTTTAGGTACCCAAGTGGAGCACATAACTGGAAAATCTGGCCTAAAAATGCTACTGCTCAAAGAGAATATCCTAGGGAAACGTATAAAGTTGGCTCGCTCTTTTTTTTTTTTCCCTCTACATTTCTTCTTTTATTCCTAGCAGGACTGTAAGTTTAGTGAGATCATAAGGAAAGAAAATAAGATAACACAGAATATTTGGGACATAGCTAGGATTCAGCTATTTAGATAAACCCTAAAGATCTAGATTTTGAGATGGCAAGCCAAATCCAAATCCATTCCTTCTTACATTGATCTATGAGCCAGGTGACAGACAGTCTCTCACCCAATGAGTAGCAAGAGGAAAGTCCACAGATTCTCATACTGCTTTGATTTTATTTCCCAACAATCTCAGAAGAAATGCCAGACATTCTGACCTCACGTAAGGGAGTATGTGCTCTATACGGCACGAGTACTGCAAGTAAGAGCTGGAGTCCAACTAGCAATCCAACTTATTAACCTACAGTCAAAGCCAATTCACTTCAACACATTTTGGGGCAGGTATTCGGATCCTGTAGATTCTGCCAACTCCTGGTTAGCAACAGCGGCGAAATTAAATGCATGTTACTCTGGGGCTAGAACAACACAAAACTATTGTGGCAACCAAATAAACATTTGTGCACGAAACTCAGTGAGATCTGGAATGCAAGGCTTCTTGCAAAACTTTTTTTTTTTTTTGTCTCATAATAGAAACTGTGGGCATCTTGGAGAGGCTGAAACTACTAAAAGCCTGCAAATAATCGTGCCCTGGAATGCTGGAGGCCAAACACTGATGGAGAGGAAGCAGAGGAAGCTGAGGGCACTGCGCTTTGGTCACAACTGGTTTTAATTGCTCCTATTACAAAATAAGAAACAAATCGAGGTCCCACTGAAGCCAATGGCAAATCATTGGGTTTGGTTCTACAGATCTGCTTTTCCCACTATTAATTTCTCCCCACTTCCCAGAAAACAGAGATTGCTTTTAGCAATATTCTAATTCCTCATCAGCATGCTATTGTTACTTGTCATTTCTAGGCAATTCTACAACCCTGTATGATTTAATTTATAACATCAAATATTGGCCTCAAAACCACTTTCAGTTTTGTGTTTTTTATCTTTCAGATATTTCACTGTTTATACTTACAGCCCTTAGTGATGCTTACTTTGTTTTTCACTCTGTTAGATGTGACATGACCAACTGTCATTATCAGTTTACTGGGATTCCAGTACAAACCCAGGATTGTATCATGCTCTCTGGTATACTCAGCTGGCTAAAGGAAGTTTTCAGCACAGTTTTAACTGTGAAGAAAATAGTTTGCTGGAGAACTTGTGCAATTCCAGATGTGACAAAGTCTGGCACTCAGACTGCCTGACACAAAGCACAGCAAAGTGTTAATAGATTGGACTAAGTAACCAGTTTGAAAATGAGTAGGGGGGTTAAACCATCTTGTAGTGGTAGAAAATCAAGACAAATGGCCAACTCCCACAGTTTCCAGAGGGTTTTGGGGGGTTTTTGGTATCTCATAACCCATTTGCATTACTCTGAGAGAACTTCTGTGGTGCTCATTACAATGAGTATTTATGTATAACCTGCACTGTTTGCAGCCCAAGCCCAGAGATGAGAACAAATTTCAGGCAAGTGGCAAAATGTTAATGTGACACCAGAGACTAACAGGATGAAAGGGACTGGGAACAAGACCAGTTCAGGTAAAATATGAACTGCCACCCATTAATTGGAGTGATGGAAAGTAGACACTAGAAGACAGTCTCCATCAAGCCTGCTAGAAAAGAGACAAGACTATGGATGCTACACAATTGAGACTGGCTTTCAAAATCAGATTCATATTAATAAAATCCTGGGTATTGTACCTGTCTTCTATTCCCACTACTAAAGCCAACATCATATGCAGAAAGTTCCCAGATCTTGCAAAGTCCTTTCATGGGAGTGAGATGGCCTTGCAACAGTTTCCATCCTTTAGTCCCTGCTCTGTCATGTCACAGGACTCTGCATCCTTCATTTTTTATTTATTTATTTTTTAATAGGTAGTTGGTTATTTGTTGTTGGAGTCAAGGAATCAAAGGCTGTAAGGGAGTGACAGATGAGATGCATATTGTGCATGTCAGGAGAAATGAACTACTGCTCCAATAAATACTGGGCTTAAAACTCTGCTCAAGCATCTAAGGAGGAGGCAAACAATATCCATTGAGTGACCAGGCTCTACTATAATTGCTAGGAGTTCAAATGCAATGTGACATGCATGTCCCAGGTGAGTCTTTGCAGCACCACATAAACTGCAGCTGCTCCTCAACACAGTAGCCCAAACTTATTTTTCACAGGCTCCTTATCATTTCATTCTTCACAGTCTTTTTCAGCAACAGAGACACTGAAACACGAAGTAGCAGTGCAAGATTGCAGAAAAGCAGTCTTAGTAACTTCTCTTTGGGACAGTTGTAGCCCCCAGAAATAAATGGGAGTTGAACACTTATCTGCCAGGCACACCAAGATGATCAGGAGACAATAATAGAACAATAGGGCTGGAGGACAAAGGTTTGGTGAGTTGTGCTGGGGAGCATAAGGATGATGAGAAGAGGCTAAAAATTATTTCAGGGAACAAAAACAACCACTCCAAGCCTCATCCCTGCAGCCTTCCTAGACCCAGCCTCCGTTGCTCCAACCTGTGCTGCTGTATTTTGCATCATACCTTCCCCTGATGCCCGGCAAGAATGAGCTGGAGGCAGTAAGTGCTGCAAGTCTGCACACATGCGAGGCCTCTGTCCAGCTGCATCCTTGCAGCCACACACTGATATGTGCAGTGAGGCCCAGCAGATAGCTACACACCAAGAGTCAAGAGATAAAGGAGACATCAAGAAACAGAAATGTGGCAATAAAATCTGATGTCACTTCTATGACTTTTTTTTGCTCAGGGCATTAAGCAAAATGCCTCTACCTTAAAACAGACTCATTCAGTTTCAGTGTCTAGCCATCTGAAAAGCTCAGAAGCACTGAAATTTCATGGGGCAAACAGATCTGCTGGCTTGAAGAAGTCTTCACTCAACAGATACTTTCCCTCTGCATCTGCCGCACAAAGTTTTTAAACAGAAATCTTTCCACTCTTCCCCTCCTGGCCAGCTCCTGACAAAATATGCTGATCCCTTGCCTTCACCCATCCTCAGTACACATCATTTCCAATTAGTCTGGGATATGAAAGGCTAATCATCTGTCAGCTTTGGAATGCATTGGGTCTCCTCTTGCCTGGCCAGGCGAGGAGGTGTGGGACATTTGCTTCGCAGCTGCCCGACCAGGCAGGCAGGGCGGAGGGCTCTGGGGGTGGAGGAGCAAACGCAAACTGACTTTCTCTCACCCCACTCGAAGGGCTTGCTACAAGAAACTATGCTAGATATTTGTTTGCTCTGGCTGCAAGTGCACAATAAGGAACATTTTATGGACAGCTGATCCTGCCTTTGGGCAAAGAGATGATGCAGAGTACACTTGTGGGCTCTTCCCACCACTTTCTCTGATAAGGGGATTACACAGACTGACAGATTTAAAAGCACTGACATGCATCCCCCATCCCTGGAAACAGCTTGAAAAGCCTTTCACCATTTCACCTCCTTCCCATCCCAACATGCTCCAGCAGATTTGGGTACTTACAGCAACAGGCTGGGCCCTGTCCGAGGAGGAGCTGAGCTCCCCGGGTGCCACACCAGGTGCTCACAGCAGCGCAAGGAGAGGTACTGGTTTTGAGAGGGTTTGCAGTCAGCAGCTTTGCATGGGAAGGGTCCAAAGCTTTTTATACTTTTCTTGCAACATAGTTTTCTCAATACACATTATGAAGGAAGCAAGGAGCTCAGGAAGGACAAAGAGAAGGTGAACCTGGAGGAAGGCATCTGAGCAGCACTGTACAGAAGACGATACTCACCCATGAATGGAGGGCTTTCAGGCATAATGGGTTCTCACTGGGAAGCTAAAAATCTCTACATGGTCTTTGTGACAGCAGGGTTCTGACTGCAGACATCATTTTGCGGATTATTGCCAAAAATCAGAGGCCTGAAAAGAAAGCCGAGAATTGTCCACTGGGGAAAGAAATCCCCATGCCTTTCATGAAAAGTTAATAAATGTCAGAGAAAAAAAAAAATCTGAATATGTAGTAATGGCTGTGCAGATCAACTTTCTCTTGCGGCAGCAGTGCCAGATTATTTACTGGAGATATGGTTTTCCTATTTGGGGATTTTTTTCTTATAAATAGATAATAAACAGTTTATGAATGAAAGGTGGACTGGAAAAAAAAATCTATTTGACACATAAAATTAAGTTTCAGTGCCAAAAAGCTTGGACCTAGTTCACAAGGAAAAAAGTATTTTTCATGCAGACATTCTACTGCAAAAAGGAAAGCCACCGGAGATTAAGGAGGAAATAAATAGAATTAATATATGAGGAGTAAATAGGGAGGAAGTTTGGGCCATTGGAGATTAATGAGGAACATAAACTTGCTCTTGCTTTGCCCAAGACATATGAGCTGAATTGTATTTTATGTGTTTCAAGGTGAATGGAAACCAACAGAACAGTGAAGAAACTTCCCAAGAGTTTTCACTCATAGCCCTCCTGGGACTCTTTCCCTTGGAGATGTAGAAAAACATCTTGGCCAGAAAAGATGCTAGCTCTGCAGTGTTTTGTGATGAGCTGGGGAAGATCCTCCAGACAGCTTCACTGGCACGTTTCCTTCCTTCGAGCATGAGACAAACAGTGCAAATTACTTGGTTTTGTACAGAAGCCACTGAACTGCCAGTGAATAGGCCTTAACTAAGCTGCCTTTTGAATCACAAAATTAAAAACAGTGAATAAAAACTTAAAATGCATTATCCAGTCTTTATATGCACACAACCACATGCGTGCGCACACACTTTCAAACACACACACACATGCATGTGCTCAGGCAAACCAGAAAAAATTGTTATTTCAAAACAAATTTACCACACAGCTCCAGATAAATATTTCAACAATGAAATGTCAAAATACTCAATAGAACTATTATCATGGAAAGCATATTTTTTATTTCTGCATTGACCTTGTATTTTAAAAAAGTTGAAGTACATTTAAAACAATTTGTTCTGTTTCAGATAGAATAAAATCTCAGATGAGACTTAAACACAATGAGCTGTGCAATTATCATTAAATCCTCAGTTTTAGTACCAATTTTTCCCCAACTCTGACACCCCACCCCCTCCTTCATTTTCAAGTGTGTTGACCTATGCAATTTCATTTCCCCATCCACTTTCTCAGGTTTTGTCCCAGAACCAAAAAATGTCTTTCTGGCTGAGTTTTAGACTTACTCACCTCTACCATCCCCGCTCCTGGCAGGGGCCAGCAATAACTAGGGGGTCCCAGGGGTGTCCAAAACCCTCAGCTGTGCAGCATGGCAGGCTGCCTCAGCTTTCTTTGGTCTCTCTCTTTCCATGCATGTTAGGGGACTTTCCAATGCCTTTGAAGGCTCCAGCTGGGTGCCATGGCAGGAGTGGTCACTCTATGTGAAATCAGGTCGAGCTGCCCCGGGCACCCGAGGAGCATCACAATCAGTGGGGCAGCTGCTGGAGTGCAGTGTAGGCCAGGCATGAAGAAGGGGTGGAGTTTAGGGGGTGAAAAAGAGCAGGAACTACAGAAATTGAGAGACTGCTGAGAAGTGGAAAAAAAACAGCCAGATGGAAGCGTATCCTTGGGACCATGTCTAACAAAACCTAGGACAGAGCTACTGAACTGAACAGGTAAAGCTATGGGGCATCCCATATATCTACAAGAACACGATGAGCGAAGAGGAGATGTGTTTACAAACATTTTAATCTGTTTTAGTCTTCACTTTCTCTTCAGAATCCACACTAGTTTACCCTCAGTACAGGTTTTGGAGTTTCAAAGACTATCACAAATTTCTGTCATGTTCACTCTAAGATCCTAGGCAGGCCTACCTAAAAATCCTGTCCACTTTAGGTGTCATCACAAACAAGGTATAAAGTCCCATATCCTGTACTCCCACAGTCTCTTCCTACAGCTCTACTGAAATTCAGCTCTCCTTCATAAGCAAAAGGTTGGCATAATCCAGCTGTATTGTAACTCAGATTTCATAAGTCACTTTTTGCCTGTTGCGTATCCAGCATATTGCCTGTGCACCACAGCTACCGCACAGGTCAGGGCCAACTCTGTGGTCTCCCTTTGCTTGCCCATGGTCACTCCAGGTTCTTCATGCCAGTGTCCTGAAAGGGCTGTTGACACCAAGGATGGGTTCTGCCCACACAGTGTGTGGGTGTCTAGGAGAAAATAACAACAGAGCAAGCTGTACCCTGTATTGCAGACCTCCTTCAGATCCAAAGGGGTGGGACAGGTGGCTTCTCCCAGCCTACATGCTTTTCACTCTCATCTGTCAACAGAATAAAGAAGAAATGACATCAACTCTATACTATGTAGGAAAGAGTTTGAACTATGAGCTATCATTGTTCTTTCAGAAAGCCAACTCACGCCATTGTGAGAAGGACATTCTCTGTGGTGGACAAGCCATGCCTCTGATTAGCAAAGCAGTTGCTTCCCAGGAAATTAATGGCTTATGATTAATTTGCCAATTTTTGCTTTTACTACATTTAGGAAAAGCTGGATCTAAAATTATTGGTGCAAGCTAAATGCATATGAGTCCAACCTTCTAAATAAGAATGTTTCTATCTATTGCACTATCAAAGTGAGCAACATTTGAAATACTTTTCAAAAAAAAAGCTATCATTCTGGTCTTCTTCAGCATGTTATTTAAACTATACCTAACAAATGGATTCATTTAGAAATATGAATGCGTTTCAGAAAGTAAATAAAGTTTTTATTTGAATAAGTTCCTATATTTGTTGCCAAGCTCTCAGGGAAAATATCCACTAATGTTTATCACATCATCAGAGACGTGAGCCAAACTTTTGCCAATGCCCTGCATTATGCTTTATTTAGGGTGGGGGAGAGGGAATCGTATCTTACAGAAGTATCTCATATTAACCAACAACTGTACCGCAAAGAGCTGCAGACTGCATGAAGGAGATCTCCACAGGCCAGAGGCCTTCCTGATAGGCAGCACAGCACGATGTGAGAGCCTGGTGGGGAGGTAGAATGCAGTGTTCCAACCCAAATTCTGAATTTCTTGCCTTCTGCCGGTTTAAACCACATGTGGACTCACCCGGTTCCTTATGGGCACTTAACAGCCATACTGTAAACCCTGAGAATATGGAACAAAGATGGAAACATAGACCACCCCATAACCACAGCCCATGGCTCTCATGGGCAGCGCTGCAGGCCCAGGCCTGCAGCTGAGTTTCAGTTTATTCTATTGAATTACAGAAAGGACTATTATTAGATTCCCCTCCCCTCAACCTCATTATATACAGTGGTTTGCCATAATTAAACCTGCTTTCTGACAATCTTTGTCTATAAACTGCTTAACATGTCAAGATTTTTCTGAACATTGCAATTTGATATATTAAAGAGGTAATGCATTGAGTAAGACTATGTGTCCGAGGAAAATGATTTCCCGCTGTCGGTGTAGGGCTGAGGCATTGTGGATTTATGGCAGTGAGTATTTGGGGGATTCACTGGCCAACTGGTGAAGGTAGCCCTTCAGGGGCTAATCTTTAATCTTTTAAATCTTTTTAATTTTTGCTTGTTAAGAAAATCCCTGAGTCCAATGCATTTATCCGGTAGATAACCTAAATAAATAAATAAATAAATAAATAAAATTTGGTATCAACTTCATAGAAATAAAAAGCAATACACCCTGACAGGACACCCACTCACTTCAAGATGTACAGACCCAGCTTCTGCAGTGTGTTTGTTACTTGTAGCTCTAAAGTCATATAACAGTTCTGCACATTACTCAACAGTTGTTTCATTTCACCTCCTGAAGTGATTGCAATTCAATGGAAGGCAAAAAATGCACCTGTTTTAGCATCAACTATAGGAAAAGCACTGGCTTCAGTTCTCAGTGACAGAAATGTATCAGATCAAGCACACAGCTTTTAAAAAAGTGGGTTCAGCAATTCATGAAGGCAAGCTGAGGTTCTGACATGATGTTCTTAGCAAGTGAACAAATTTAGAGAACTCAATAATACTTCATGAAGAATGACTCTTTGGAAACACTTTTTGCAGTGTATATCCCATTTCATAGAGAAGCAAGAGCTTATCTTAAGCAAATGAGTTGACTTATAGCAAGACATGTAAAGAATGAGTGCATTGAAAGCCCCACATGAAGAAGCTCTAAGAGAAGGGATTCGCACACAGCTGTTTGCACAGTGCCTGGTACAATGGGTCCTAACCTGGTCATGCCTTTTGGTTGCTATTGCAGTGCAAACATTCAACAACAAAGAACTAGCAAGCAGTGCTACGGTCAAGCTCAGCTGTCAAATCTGCTTTGTGTGCTTCTTGTGTGCCTCTACGAGCACTGGCGTAACTGCTCTGGCTTCATCCACAGGCCTGCCAGAGTCAAAGTAAAACTCTGCTCTTGGCCCTAGCAGCTTTAGCTCAGGAGTCTGGAGCATTGGTCAGCATTTCATCAGATCATTCCTGTCATTTGTGGATGTTCCCATTGCTGTGGGAAGGCATTTCTGAAAGGACAAAAGATTGTCACCCGATATTAAATACTCCCACATGAATGTCTTCAGAGCTTGGCGAACAAGCTCTTGGCACTGGAAAATATCTGCTGGACAACCATTTATGAAGAATATCCTCTGATCGGTCAAAAAGCACAGTTTAAAAGGGTATTTCCATGTGTATTGGTCAGTAATGTGCACCCAGAACAATTAAAATGAAAGTAATGCATTAGGTGATCTGCAGCAAATATGACAACTGCCCAAAAACCCTCCAGAAATATTCAAATTAGGTGATGAGCCTCTCCCATGCTGTGCGTGCACCTGCCAGAAAGATTGCTAGTAGTTCCCCATCAGCACCTTAAGCCCTTTTTTCTTTCTTCTTAAGATACTATTTTTGAGGTGACCACCAGTCCATCCACGAAGAATCTCTGCTGCCTAATGAGTTGTCTTCAGAGAAGTGACAGCAATAGCCTGACCCAAGGCAGCTGCTGCATTCCCCATGTGCATATAAAATACAGATATCCTTCCTGGGGGCAGACAACAGCTGGTGACAAGTGGCATCTCCAAGACCCTGGAGACAACCATGGGACTGCTAGGTTTGGGGTGAAATTTCGTTAGTTTCAAGTTCTTGGAATTTCTGTGATTTTTGAATACTTTTATAAAATATGACATACGTGAAGACCCATGGTGGCTGCAAGAAAGCAGATGCTGCTCCCCAAGCATCTGGTACACAGCATGAATGTCTCTGCGCTCAACCACAGGGGACTGTGACTTCGTCTCACACAGGCACAGAATTAGTTTGGCAGATGAGAAAACCCAGCCTTAAATAATTGACATTATTGGTGGCAGAGGGCTGGGAAGAAATGAAAAGCATGTTGGAAAGCTAAATCTAAAAAAAATGTGTGATTCAGTTTTACAGTTCTATAAAAAAAGGCAAGAGAGCAGTTCACAGCTGGCAAGAAGGAAGGCCCAAGCTCTTAGTTTCACTTCCTCCACTGCCTGACATTTATAGGATTACTTATAAACAACATTTATGAAAATCAGTCAAGTCATAGTTCACAACACTGTCACAAAGCAGAGAAATATCATGTTTTCATTGTTTTCCAAATGAAAAAGCACAGGGTGAGGAGGATGCAATGTATATGCTTCTCTGGTGGGTACTTTAGCCCAAAGCTGTGTGTCTGGATTGCAAAGAGTGTGAATAAACTACTACAACCCAAAGAGAATCCTTCAAACTGAGTAAGAGCTCTACTCTACTAGTTTGGATGACGACATTTTTAATTAACATCTTGCAGTACACTTTTTTTTTCCTGACTTAATCATAATTATTAAACTGCTAGTTTCAATTCATTTGAACTGTTTCTCTGCACTTCCTGAGATGACCAAGTAACTGCTTGTACAAGCCTGTATGCATAAATCCCTGCCTGTATCATGAAGCAATGGAAATGGCAACGGAAAACTTAGTTTCAAATATTTCTGAATCCACACCTGTTGCTGAACTTAGTTAACAAACCTTTGAGCATGGATGTCACATCAGTGGCTCTCAAGCACCAGGAAGCAGCTGGATTACTGATAATCTGAAGAGCACATGAAGCTGTTGCCTCCATTTCTGCTGCCACAATCAGGATGAGAAGGCAGCAAAGAAACACGCAGAGAAGAGCAATGCAGAAGTGAGAGCAAGAGAAATTACTCAAGAGTAAAACATTAAACCAACCAACAACAAAAAGACTGTGGCTTTACTTTTTCCTCAAAGCATGAGTTGAATTAAGAACAGTTACAATTATAGAAAGATTTCCGTCCAATTACTTTTCCATGTCAGAATGTGCTGCAGGAACTCCTTGGATGTCTTGGACTGAGGGAATGACACAACCAAAGGAATCACCATGAAAATGAAGGTCATGCAGCCACTGTGGACACAGGAGTGCTCTTGAAGCACTAAGAAAGATGTTCAATGAGAGAAGATCTTTGCAGAGCCACATACATCTCCACCAGGAACCCCTGACTTCCTGCTCAAGGCACCTCCCTTCATTCAAATGGCAGAAGGGAAACTAGAGATGCACAATGGCAGGGATGAGCTAGATGTCTCCATAACATATTTATTGGTTGCTGTTTTTGCTTTAGCATTGATTTTAGAAATGACTCAATTCTTTACCTTGCATGGGAGAAGCTGAAGAGAAGAAAGCCTGTGTAGGCAGATACTGAGACTTCCACTTCTTAAAACCACTGGCCAGTCTGGATTTCTCCATGATTAGGAAGACAAACTTAATTACCAGGAGAGTTGTTCACACAAAAGAGTTGCTCATCCTCCATTCCAACAAAAGGGAAAGTATATTTACACCTAATATCTTCTTGAAAAGAAGAGATTTATGCCTTTCAAGACATTATGGAAATCTAAGAGACCTTTTTACCCTGGAGAATATCCAAATTCTGTGTACAATATTTAAGTGTGCATTTGGGATGCAGTTTTTTCCACAAAAAATAAAGAAAAAGGAATTTTTTCTGGTGTGTATTGGCATTGCATACCCTGATGAAATAGCAGCCAGAGGAAATGGTGGAATTGCGCATCTGCAAAACAATCATTCTGAGTAGCCTAAGATTATGTAAGTGTTTAGGAGATGAGTCTGCTCATTATGTTTTATCAGGCCTTTGAAGGCTTAGTATTTCTTCTCTAAAACTGCAGATTTTGATTTTGTCCTCCTGCTCCATACATGAGGAGATAAGAGTCCCACACACAGAGCTGCTTCTACAGATGGCTGCAAAACTACACCAGTTCTAATACCGTAATCCCAGAATGGCTGAGGCTGGCAGGGCCCTCCGGAGGCCATCTGCTCCAAACCCTGCTCCAGCAGGGCCACCCAGAGCAGGCTGCCCAAGACCACATCCTGGTGGCCTTTGAAGATCTCCAAAGAGGGAGACCACTATCACAATGAAACGGCTCATAGCTATAGACTGTGGTTTATCTAAGGGCAGGTAGCCATATGCATTGAAATTTACTATAAATAAATAAATGTGAGGAATTTGTTTGGTGGCAGTTTCAGGAAGGCATGACTGGATCCACACAAACATTTGTGAATGAAACCCACACAACTGTGCCACAAAAAATCTCTGCAAATATTTCATGGGCGTTTCCCAAGAGGTGACTTATAATACAGACGTCAGTATTATGAATTTATTTCCTTTCCAGGATTCCACATACTTTCACTAGAGGATGTAGTGCTGATTTAGCCTATGCATAGCTTCATTCCCAGGCAAAGGGGTTCCTGTTTTTTATTTTTTTATTTTTTTAATTCAATAAAATAAAAACATGTTGCTGCACATCTTGCTGATGCCATGAGAAACTACAAACTGTTGCTTGTCTTCAAAAGTGACAGCTTCCCTGATCATATTAATTTTAGCAGGGTGAGCACAAAGATTTGAGCCATTGCTCCACTTCTACTTTAACATCTATTAACATGTCCTCCCACTGATGTTGTCAGTCGGGTGACTCAGGGTCTCACACCTTGCTTTTGCCCTCCCTCTTCCACAGTTCTCAGTGCTCCTCCCTCCATAAAAAATCCAGCTTACCGAAGCACAGCATTCAGCTGGCTCTGTCTCCATCATATTCTTCCAAACGGGAAGGAGGACTCACCACATTCCTGATACTCAATTGGCATTCATCTCAAAAAAAAAAAAAAAAAAAGAAGCTCCAAAGTGTAAGAGCATCCTCAATCCCCATTCAGGCTTGCCTTTTGAGAGGCGTATAAAGACATTTGAATTTAGATAGTTTCCAGTCCTGCAATTTGCACTTGCTTCTTCAGGCATTGCAGACACCTCAGACAGACTGCTTGCAATATTTTAGAGCTGGGCAAGCTAACAGGAGGAAGCGCCGCATGGCCAGGGACACCGAGCGCGTCCCTCTCTGGCACCACTGCCTGGCCTCCCTCGGCCGGCCTCTCAAAGGAGGCTCTGTGCAGGAAGGCACCCAGCGCTGGGCAAGGGGGCTGCTCCTGTGCCTGGAAAAACGAGCAGCCCCAGCAGCTTGTTTGTTTGTTTGTTTTTCTAGGGGAATACAGGTTCACTCATCATTAGAATAAGCGCATTCAAGTGAGCACTTAAACCAGCATTAAGTCTTCCAAGAGGAGAGCGGTGTATGAATGAGGCCAGTAAGAGCTGCATACTGCAGGGTCTTAGTCAATATTTTTCAAATCTGGGCCAGGCTGAGGCACCCTGGTTTAAAAAGTATCACCACGAGCATTGTAAATTAATATTTTATATTCCCTTGAAGTGCCTTTTGAGGAAATTAGCCTTCATTACTGAAGTGTCTCCCCTGTAAACACAGCGAATACCACTGCTGACAAGGACAGCACTGTAGGGCTCGCAAGGACAGCAAATGTTGAGGCTGGGGGAAGAACTGGATAGATCCAGCAGCTGTGTCCAACAGGCATGTGAATCCCCTCTCCCGAGCTGCAGCGCCTGCCCTTCTGCTACAGACAGACCCATCTCGGCACCTCTTGCGCCTCAGGACTACCCAAACGGTGAGTGGAGGCATCGGGACCCTCGTGCCACTGCCGGCAGGGCACTTCACCATCCACAAGCACCAGGCCTCACGAGGAGGTTTCGGTCCCGCTACCTACACTGGGAAGGCAGTAAGAACAGTGCTGGTTGGGCAAGGCACCAGATTTCGGAGCATTTACACAGCCTGACAAGATCTGGACCGAGTGGTTTTGGTGCTGGCTGGGGAGCTTCTCCACGGCCCAGTGGTCCTGAAGTTGGGCAAGGCTTTTCAAAATGGCTGCACTCCCATCAGAAAGCAGCCCAATGCTGCTCTTCTCGGAAAAGTGGTGCCCTCGTCTTTTCTTTAATGAAAGCGAGTTGGTATTCATTAGGAGCAGGCCAGAGCTATTTCAGACATGGAAGACAGCAGACACAAATCAATAAAAAAAAATAACTTCTTTTTATTTACAAAAAAAAAAAAAATCCAAATATTGGATGCTGTAAACAAAATTCACAATCTGTTCCCTCTAGAGTCTGTTTTCCATCAGCTCTTTTTCTGTGACAAAGCCTATAGTCAAAATGTTCCAAAAGAGCAATCCAAGGAGCAGTTTGCTGCAACAGGATGCCTTGCAGAAGGCAACAGTTGTAAGGAAATCTGAGGGAAAGCAAATCTGCACAGCCTCCTACAGACTGCAGGAGCCTGCAGTGCTTCAGCCAAGCTGTCTTGAAATTTGCAGTTTTTTTTTTTTTTTTTTACTATTTATTTTGTTAGCAAACCATTATTACAACAGCAAAACAGTACACTGATTTTCTTTCTCGCAAGGGAAACTCTCTGCATAAAGAAAACCATACAAAAGAATATATTCAAATAGGAGCTGAATATGCAGTTACAGTTTTTCCTCTTCTGTGCAGTTTTATCTAACACACTTCATATTCTCAATAAAAAAAAAAAAAAAAAAAAAAAAAGCTTCTTTTGAACTGGTAGGAGTTTCTGACATGATGATGCAAACCAAGCATTTAGTAAGAAGTGTTTAGAAGATTTGTGTGAAGGCCTTTGTGCAAGACAAAACAAAAAAGTATTTTAAGTCCAATAAAACTAGAAAAATATCACTTTTTTGGTCTTCTAACTGCCCATCTATTTTTAGAAGAAATGTTCTTGCATTTGGGGGGACAGCTACATCTAAGGAAAAAAAATCCCATTTCAAAGCTCTCGGTTGTTTCACGATAGCTACGTTGAACCAAGTTTAGGTCCCTTTTGGTTAGCAATAAATTCAGCTGCGGCACAAACAGTTTCACTGTAATCAGGTCAATGTTTTTAATCAGTTCAGCTCTTTAAAAGGGGCACTGTCTCTTGTAGCAAGCTGTAGCCTTACAGCTGATTGGATGGGAAAAATGAAGTCTACAAAGCAAGAATGTGGTTGTTAACTTTAAAAGTACCAGTGTGCTGAAGAGGAGGGGAAAAAAACAGTTAAAAAAGAGTCAGACTTTATGGAGGGGAAGGTGTGCAAACCGCAGAAATAAACCAGCTTTGAAAAGGGGTTCTTATTTTACTCTTGGCCTGAACTCACGCCTTCTTCCCACCTCTAACACCGGGCACCTTTTAAACTCCCAGTCACAGATACAACAAAGCTCCACCAGTTCCACCACTTGCTCATTAACATATGCAAAACAGATCCAGAATACCTATATAATATATATAAAAACATATTATATATGTATCAAAATGCAAACGCTGAAAGGTGCAGTTTAGCTCAGAGCCCTACTGCATGCACTATAAGGTAACTAGCTGCTGTCAATCATAAAAACACAATAAAATTTGAGCAGAGAGGAAGTAAATCAAAACTTTCTTCTAAGCAATGGAAAAAGGGTCCTTCAAAGGAAAAAATACATTGTGTCATGTATTATCAGCATCTTGTGGTTGTGGCACCGCTATAGATTCTCAACCCCCTCGAAAGAGCGGATGACTCATTTATTTGCTGCAAATAGTTGTGGCGACAGAAGACATACCACATTACCAGCTGATCCTATTTCCCCAGCCCTCCCTGGCGCTTCCGCTAGAAACGCTCCCCAGAGCTGCCGGCAGCGCTCGGGTTTGAGCAGCGCCTTCAAGCCCCGCTCCACCGTTGGGACACGGTAGGGCACGGGCCCCCAGCCCGGGGCTGGGAGAGGAGGAAGCCCGCGGGAGGCTGCAGCCTCCACAGGAGGAAGGGACAGCGGGGACAAGGTCTCCGAGCAAACACAGCAAAGGGCAATGAAACAGCTTTTACATTTCCTGAAGAATTCACAGGGAAGGTGCTTCAGTAAACAAATTGGGTTCCTGTTAGATTGCCTTCAGAGTTAGAAGTACAAAGCGTGACAAAAATAGATGTACCTTAGTATCTCTGTAGGAAAAACACTGCCGGGATACCAGTCTTGGCCTCCCTCGCCTCCACAAGACCATGCAACGAGGCAGGTCGCATTTTCTCTCAAAAGCCTGAAATCCCCTTTTTTTTTTTTTTCTTTTCCTCAGTATGAAAAAAGCAAAATATTAGCATCAAGTGTCATTTAGTCATCAGGGTTTCAAAGCCCAGCAAAGAATCTAACACCTTCAGGGATGGCACTGAAGTGAAAACAACAGCAGAGGTTTGATTTTCCCCCTGCTGGTCTTTTGGGAGAGGAAATGAAAGTGAATAGTTATTGTTCCAATGTAAAGTGATTCCATTTAAATAAAGTACAGTACTGAAATTGTAAATGCAGTGTGACAACCAGATCAAAGATGTTTAATATTTGCATAAAAATATATATATAATATATATATATATAAAATATAATTTTAAGCAATCGTGCAACACTCTTAAAAAGGGTTCATTTCACATTTACTAAATTCTAGTGGTCCTGGAATGCGTAACGCATTCTGTTAAAATACTCCTTTAAATACTAACAATTAGTGTTCAGATCACCAACTAATACAATATTCTTTAGCTGTCAGGGGGTTTAAATAAACCTATCTTTGATCCACGTTCCACTGAATTACACATCATGGAGGTATGCAGTCACAACATTAGTGGGTTAAATGTCAAAATGGCATTACAGTACAAAACAGTTAAAAAAATCAGCTAGTCATATGTTTCTCCATTTGTGGAATTATTATGGCTCACAAGCAACTCACTGAATTACTGTAATCCTTGTTCTTGCAACCAAAGACATTATCTGAATCCCACCTTAATCCTGACTGGTTCGTTTACTCCAAATTTCTCAGGTGTGGGTTAAAAATTCACTGCAAGGTGCCCACTGTCCTATGACATCCTGTTGCAAACTGGAAAACACATAGTACTTTATTTAAACATTCCTTAATTGCTACATTTTCCTAGACCACATTAATATATATTGTGTGTGTATATATATATATATACACATAGAACATGTACATATATACACACACAAACATATATACACACATACACACACGTACCTAGGATAATAGCACACCAACATAACATTTACTCTATACAAGTATTTGCCAAGAAAAAAAATAGGGCATTTCCTCCACCACTTATTCACAAGCTTATGGTTGGTTTTTTTTTTGTTTTTAATCCTTGTGTCCCTGATAAAACGAAATGCATGGTTAAACCACAAAACTATATTTTTCTCACTTCAAATTCTATGAAGGCATCAGGCACTTTTGATTACTATTGGTGTGTACAAATATAGCAACATCTTTTCTTTTTTTTTAATATATATATATTTATATATATACTCTACTGTATCTTCTTTGCTCGGATAACTTATTTGTGAAATCTTTGGTCCTTGAGCATATTTTGTTTGCCACAGCTGGTTTCCCTGCATTCTCACATTTTTAAAATGTGAGGCATGCACACACAGCTGGAAATAATGGACTTTGTCATCGTACGTGTTTCTGTTTTTATAACTGTACCAATCTACTACTGTTCATTTGGAGCAAGCTGTTTCTGGTAAAGCATTCTCTATTCAAGCAAGCTATACATTCTACACGGTCAATCCATAGACGGCACTTGCTGCAAGCCCCAAATGCAGTAATTCCAATATACATTTTTATTCAGCTTATCTCTGCTTTATGCCTCTACTTTTAATTCCTGAATATATATATGGAATTGTTTTTTGTATTTTTTTTTCTTTTTGTTGTTTTTTTTTGTTTGTTTCTTTCGTAATTCTCCCTTTTGCAGATCCCATTCTAGAGTAAGGATAAAAATAAAAGAAAATAAGGCTTTCCCACCTTCTCTATGCCAAAGCTATGGGAGCAGATACTGCCAACCCATATTGTCATCAAGCATTCCTCCCTCGCTTATTTCAGGGGAAGCTGGTTGCTTTTAATGACAGGCCTCTTGTGCTCTGGGCTAGGATCCAATTATTTTGGGGTTCTTTCTAGATCATGCTCCCGTTGTTTATTAGAAGAACCACAGGCTTTTACCAAGCTTGAAAACCAGAGCAGATCACCATTGCACAAAACACCCCATTTCAAAGGGGCACAGGGCCCCCTTCTACGTGTTAGAAAACGTTCTCCCCACCGGGTCTACTAATTTCGGTCCTTAATTACAGGGCAGCCAAGTAGAGTATGTGTGCTGCTGGCACGGGAACACCGTCTGAACCTGGGCAATATAGTAATTGCTGAAGTTAGCATCTGCTACATATGGGGCTGGCTGGTAATAGCAGGTGACATTGGCCACATTGGGGATGATATTTTGCTCAGCTAGGACCCGGATGGCCAGCATGGTGATCAGATTCAGCGTCTGTCTCCTCTCATGTCCCATCAGGCACACTGTGCTCTCATTCACCACACCGTGGAGGGTCATGAGATAGTCATACTTGCGGTCCTCTAATCCCACAAAGTGGTTCTGCAAGTAGGACTCCAGCTTCCTCTGCTGCTCTCCAATGTCTGAGAAGTCAATGAAAAACCTCGAGCACATGTATCTCTGCAGGGACTTAATCTCGGACTCGGAGGCAGCCCTAAAGCCCCTTACCAAAAGGTTGCAGTACTTGAGCAGACCCCCTCCTCTAATCTCTTCTGGGTTTCTGGTGGCAATTATCTTGTTGCAGAGGTGATCGAAAGCTTCTTGGAAATCCCCATAGACGCTCTCACCGATGATAGTCGGGTGAAACGTTTCAGTCATTGGGTTCTCCGAGCATTCATAAAAAAGCAGCAGGGAGTCCAGCTTGATTTGAAAGGAGTCAACGCTGAATTCGAACTGCCGCCTCAGAGAGTCCACAAATTTCAGCTCCACGTTCTTGCCGCTGTTGTTGGACAAGGAGATGAGACTCCACCGGTCAGAATCATTGCATACCTTTACCATTTTCTGCACGTAGGCTTCCTACAAGGGGAAAGACAAAATGAGCAAATGAAGACACGGAGGGGAGAGATCTCCCCCCCGCAGCAGCCGCTCGCCTTCTCCCCCACCTCCACCCCGTCCTAGCGAAAAGGCTGTAAGGAGCCTGCAGGCACGGACCGGAGGAGAAACACTCAGTGTAAGAGCCCGGAGCACTGTCATTGCACAGGGATGGCAGGGGAGGACGTTCCTGGGACTGTCGTGCAAGGGAAGTACTTGGCAGGGCTGCTTCTAAATACATCTACATGCAAAACCGATGGCGCGCATGCCAAATATCCATGCACCCCCACACAGAAGGTCACCGCTACAATTAAGATAAGAAACCCTTTTTATCGGTTTCCACTTCCCCTCCTCCCAAAAAAAGAAAACTCAGCAAGTGTTCAACGCTTCCCGACCCTGCTCTTGCGGCGCCGTTTCCGCAAATCTGCCCCATATGCCAAGAAATCCCTCTAAAAACCTTAAAGGCATTTGGCACGCAGCCTAATTAACCAGAGCGCGCAGTCAGTGCAGCAAGGGAATGTGGCTCAGCACCGGGGCATTTAAACACCCCCAAAAGAGCGTGGCGCGAGCACTTGCTTCCTTCTTGCAGCCACAAAAGCCCCCCTAAGCCCCCCGGGAACAGGGTCTGGCACCACAGGCTGCTGTAGGGCTGAGCCAGGAGACTGGCAGAGCCTTGGCTGCAGCAGGTACACCAACGGTGCTGGCAAATGCAGTGACACGGAGGGAAGGAAGCTGATCAGTGCCGGGGAGCACCAAGCCCAGCTGCTTTACCGCAGACCCCTCTTCACGTGCAAGGACTGGGGGGAAAAGTGTGTCCCCGTGGGTCGCAGGGAGCCGGGCAGGAGGGGACACTGTCCCTCTCCTCGCAGGGTTACCTTGAGGGTAAGCGGCGTGATCTTCTCCTTGTTCACCCCCTCGGGCAAGAAATCCAAGAGGCAGTCCAAGACCACATCCTTGACAGTCTGAAACTCGGCTTCCCCTTTGAGATCGGCGCAGAAGATGAGGTCCAAGTCCTTGTAGCCCAGGCCGCTGTCCTGGTGGAGGACGTGGCTGGCGGCCGAGCCGTTGAGCCGCACGTCCCTCAGCCCGATGCCCTTCTCCTCCAGCCGGCTCCGCACCACCTTGACGATCTGCCGGGGCTGCATGGCCAGCGTGGGGAAGTTGCCGCGGCCGTGGATGGGGATGGTCTCGCTGAGGATGCGGTCCAGGCGCTGCACTTGCTCCCAGCTCAGCACGTTGCACTGCGCGCTCTCGCAACCGCCCGCGTACCTCCCGGCGGGGCAGCCGCCGGCCTGCCCGTCCTCTGCCATGCTGGGCTGGATGGCACCGCTCCGGCTCCTCACCGCCCCCCCGGCGCCCCTCGTCCTCCGCGCCTGGCGAAAAGAGCAAAAAGCGAGCGGTCAGCGGCGGCGGCGCTCCCCCGGCCCCCGCTGCGCACACCTTAAATTAACCAAAATGTAAAAAAAATAAAAAATAAAAACCCGCCGAGGGGGGTAGCGGGGGAAAGCCCCCCGCGAGCACGGCGGAGGAAGGCGCCCGGACCTGCAGAGCCGCCGCTCTCCTCGCCCCCCGCCGGGGCTGAGGCCGCCCCGCGCCGTCGGAGAGGCCGCCCCGCGCCGCCCGCCGCCCCCGCTCGCCGCCGCCGCGGGCCGCCGCCGTCTCCGGAGCTTTCGTAGTTGTGCCCGGGGAAGGTCCCCAGTAGTTTTTATACGGGCTTTCTCCGCTCTTCCGGGGCTCCAAGTCACGGCGCCCGCGGCCCGCCCCCTCCATCTGCATGGCCGGCCTCGCCGGTGCCCCCGGCACGCCCACGGAGCGCGCACCCACGGGCCGCCCCGCCGCCACAGCACGGCTCGGCACGGCTCGGCACGGCAAGGCGCTGCGCAGCCGCCCCGCCCCGCCCCGCTGGAAATCCCGCGCAGCGCCGCGCAGCCGCCCGCCCCTCGCCCTGGGGGGAGGGGGGGCAACAAGTGGAATCCCCTCGCGCTGCCCTTTATTTTCGTCCCCAATTTTTAAACCACCCCCCCCCCTTTAGGGACGTTCCCGGGAGGCCCAAACTTCGCAGCAGAGCGGCGGGATTTGGCAGGGCCCCCCTGCGAGCAGATGCCGAGGATCCCGGACCTGGGGTGTCCCGGCTGCGCCATCCCCGACGGGATTTTCAAAGCCGGCGACGGCGGCGGCGGCGGCGCAGTGCCTGCGCATCCCGGGAAGAATATTATATATATATATATATATAAATATATATTATATGTAGTAAGCAGCTTGCCCGTTTATTACAACTTTGGTGATTTCGGAGGGAAAAATAAATAAAAATACCAGGATAATGTACACACACGTCTAACTTTCAATTTTTTTCATCTTTATTTTTAATTTTCAATATTTTTTCACCTTCAATTTCTCTTATTTTTAATGTAATCACTTTGCATTTGCGCCTTTTTCACCTGCTCCAGCGCTAAATTTGTTTGCGCCGGTCCCGTCGCGCTGCGCGCCCCCGCGCACCCCCCTGCGCGCCCCCGAGGTGTGTGTGTGTGGGGGGGGGGGTGCGCGCAGCGCACGGCTTGCGCGGGGAGGGAGGGGGGATGGGGGGGGGTCATTGCGTCACCGCTCGGAGCTTTGTGACGCGCGGAGCGCGGGGCCAATGGGAGCGCGCGGCGGCGTGACGCGCGGCCGGCCCGAGCGGGCGCTCCTCCAAATGGCGGCGGGGGGGAGGTGGGGGCGGCGGGGGAGTGGTGGCTCTTACCGCGCGGAGCCCCCTCCCCACATGTCGCCCCCCCCCCCGCCATTACGCAGCGGGCTGGGGTTGGGGGCCGTGCCCGCACGGCACGGGGAAAGGCTCAGGAGCGGCCCCCCCTCCGCCTAATGAAAGCCCCGAGGGTGCCGCTCGGTGCCCCCCCCGCCCAGCCGGGGCGCCACCCGGTACGAGCGGGGAAGCCCCCGCCGCCCTCCCCCGCGCGTCGCCGGCCGCAGCCGTGTGGCAACGGTGCCCCCTGCCGGGCAGCCGGCCCTCCCCGTGGGGGGAGACACGGTTTGGTCGAGCTTGAGGGGATGTTTTGGGGGGTAGGGGGTGTTAAGGTGTGTGCGGTGGGGGCAGCGCGACACCGGGGGGAAGCAAAGGTTGCGAGGTGCAACCCAGAAGGTCCCGCTGACCCTGCTGGAGACACTGCTGGTGTCGGATGGAATAAAGCACTGAGGTGTGTAGGGTCGTGTGCCAGTGGGTTAAAGAAAAAAAAGGGGGGGAACGGGGGGGGGGGGGGGGCGGGAAAAAGATAAAGGGGAAAAGAAAAGGGACGAAAAAAAAAGAAAAGAAAAATGGGAAAAGAGAAAAAAAAAATGAAAAGAAAAGGGGGAGTGAAAAAGAAAAAGGGGAAAAGAAAAAAAATGAAAAGAAAAAGAAAAAAGGGAAAAAAGGAAGAGAAAAAGAAAAAGGGGGAAAGAGGAAAAAGAAAAGGAAGAGAAAAAGAAAACGGGAAAGAAAAAAAGAAGGGAAAGAAAATGAAAAGGAAAAGAAAAAGGGGGAAAGAAACGAAAAAGAAAATGGGAAGAGAAAAAAAGAAGGGGAAGAGAAAAAGAAAAAAGAAAACGGAAAAGAAAAAAACGAAAGAGAAAAAGAAAAAAGAAAGGGGAAAGGAAAAAGGGGAAAAGAAGAAAGGGGGGAGAAAAAAAGAAAAGGAAAATGAGAAGAAAAAGGGGAGAAGAAAAAAAGGAAAATAAAAACATGAAAATGGGGGAAAGAAAAAGAAGAAAAGGAAAAGGAAAGGAAAAGAAAGAGAAAAAAAAAGACAAAAGGAAAGAAAAAAATGAAAAGAAAGAAAAAAATGAAAGAAAAGGGAAAAGAAAAAAAAAAGAAAAAAATGAGAAAAAGAAAAAGGGGAAAATAAAAAGGTAAAGAAAAAGTAAAGAAAAATGAAAAGAAAAAGGGGAAAATAAAAAAAGGAAAAGGGGAAAATGATTTTAAAAAAAAGGGGGGAAAAATAAAAAGGAAAGGAAAAATGAAAAGGGGGAAATGAAAAAGAAAAAAGTGGAAAAGAAAAGAAAAAGTGGAAAAGAAAAAAGAAAATGGAAAAGGGGAAAAGAAAAAAGAGGAAGAGAAAAAAAAGGAAAAAAAGGGTAAAAAAGAAAAAGAAATGAGAAAAAGAAAAAAGAAAAGAAAAGAAAAAAGAAAAAAAAAGAAAAGAAAAGAGGAAAAGAAAAAAAGAAAAGGAAAAGAAAAAAAAGAAAAGAAAAGTAAAAGAATAAAAGGAGAAAGGAAATTAAAGAGAAAAAAAAAATGGCAGGAAGCTTTTAAAGTCTGGATGTGTACACGTGAATGCAACTTGAAAGCAGAAGCCGGGTATCTCGTATCCGCTGGCAGGTCTTTTGCCTTGCCAGTGAATTCATTATTTAAAATAAATACTCAGGCTGCAAGGGGCAGCAGCTGGCCTGCTGCAGGCCCGGCTGCCGGGAGGCCCAGCACAGCAGCAGCACTGCTGCAGGTGCCTGCAGCGCCCGCGGCCACAGAGGCCGAGGAGACTGAGCCGGGTTGAGGCCAAGGAGGCCCCATGTTCAGGACACCTGGAGAGGTTCCAACACCACCCAGCCGAACAGAGCCCCACTCCCAGCATCGCTTCAGCCAGAGGAAGCACTGCACACCTGCCCTCTCATCCCATTTTAATCTAGGCCATCCCTGAATCTGGGGAAAGACGAGCTAGCAATAGTTAACACTTGGACTTCATATTTGACTTCTCAGCATGCTGCAACTAAATTTTAGCAGCATTAAGTTCAGCAATACCACAGAATGTCTCCGTGTATTTACCCTGGCCGGTAGGATTTAATGCTATTTTACATGCATCTTGTTTCCTTTCTCCTCTGTAAATTGATGCCAGTTGCAGACTTAAGAAGAAAAATAGGCAGAAGCTCGCTCATGCTGAAGAATACTGCTCTGGTAAAGGCCACGCGAGCGTAGTTCAGAGGAAGCCGTTCACACCGGGCAGCTTCACTGAAAGAGCAACACTAGCCAAGCCTGCTGTGAGCACCTGCGGATCACATCCCACTCACTTGAAGCAGGAGGGGAAATTGTTTCCAGTCAGAATTGTAGCATGGACACTTTTTCAGTTCAGAAAGGTACACAGGATGTTGATCATCGTGCCTTTTTCAATATAAATTAAAAACTATTTGAATCGGTGTGAAATTATTTTCATGTCTGGGGTATACTTCAGGGTACAAGTGTATTCTGTACTTGCTGCTCTTAAGCCAACTCGAATGTGAAAGCCCACATTACTTTAAATCAGTAGAAATAATTGAGAATTGTAGTAGGAAATTTAATTAGGGTGTGTTATGTTGTAAGAACTATAGAAATATTTGCATGAGTTTCAGGAATCACTCATTATGACTGATCCTGGTAATGCTGCTGCTATTAAAAGCATTAATTCAGTTTATGAACATGCTGTGTCTCTTTAATGACAAATATGTATATGTATTTTGGAAGGAAAAGTTTTCATTGGTGGGTTTGGGTTTTTTTTGTTTTTTTGTTTGTTTGTTTGTTTGTTTGTTTTTTTGAATTGAATTGAAATTGTGAGCAGAAATTCTTTGACAGAATTTGGATGGGGTTACTCACACAAGCTGTTTGAATTGCCCATGCAATTAATGGAAGGTAAGATGTGCGGTGTGAACCGTGCCTTTCTGTGGGCCCGCACAATATTGTTCAATTAGTCCCTTCACCCCACCAATACTCTCCATCCTGCTCCAGAAAAATTAAGATTAATAACACCAAGTGTGTTTCTGTATGCATTTGTGTGTATTTGGCTAATAAATTCTTCAGCGTGAGTTGTTCATTCATCCCAGCTGCATGGGGGAGAGCGCACTCCAGGTGAATTCTTACTGAATTGAAGAATTTTTAGTATTTTCCTGACTGAACTCCATGGAGGTAGACCATAACATCATCCTGGCTCCCTTTTGACCACTATACAGTGCCTAAAACAGGAACGTGATCTTTAGCTGTAAAAAACCAAAACCTGTGACTCTGCATCTGTCTGAGCTCCAAATCAGGTGAAGGGGTAGCAGTAGATGGAGGCAGACACTTCTGAGGCCCCAGCCTCTCCTGCCCATGGCCTGGGGGCTTTGCCTTGGCCCACTCATGTTTTGCCTGGTTTGTGAGGCTGAGCCTCCCCATCCTGTACCTTTCCAAGCTTGAATGTTTTCAACAGGAGGAATTGAGTTTATATGCCACAGCTCCTCTGCTAACACAGCCAAGGTTCAGGACAGACAGACAGACGGTCAGGGGATTCGCTTCTGTGCAGCAGTGCCACTTCAGTCCAAACACTAGTGTTGATTCAGCCAGAGGTGTTTGCTTTTGTTAAAATCACAATAAATATCAACACTGTTAATATCACTAGGTATTAAAGGCCTCCTCTCTAGGCCTTCTGTCTGGGGATGACATGACAGAAAGAAAGACATACAGGAAGAGCAAGGGAAGTCTAAAGAACTCCCTCAGAAGTTTAGAAAGAAGATACAGCAAAACTTTATCCCAACTATGTCATAAAAAAAGTTTTGTAATATCATTTCATACAGAGCCCAAGGGCAATGAAAACATTACAAATGACACCTGTTTTCTGCCTGCTGAAGATGGAAGACGTAACCGGGCAGCAATCATCTGAAAACTTAATTGTGCTGGCACACGATTTTCTTTCTGGAAAACAACAAGAACGTGGCTGAAGAACATCTCTAGCTGTTCTCCACCGAGCCAACATCTGGGAGGATCAGCTCACCACCAGATACACATTTCTGGAGAGCTCAGGCCATCATTGTGCCCTTCCTTCCCCACCACCTTGGGTAGAGTAGCTGGGAGCTGCTGGGAATAGCCTTCATCTCCATCCTGCTCCCTCTGTGGTGCAGTGGGGAGCCACCGGCACGGGTTCATTACGGCTGTTCCTGGCAGGGAGATGCCAAGGAGACATCAGCCACCAGGACAGGGATTCAGAGGACTGCAGGCTTGGCCAGGAAGCGCTCTGGGCTACCACAAAAGCCTGCAGAGCCAAACACAGCCCAACCTCACCCCTGTTCACACACACTTGCACACAGCCCAAAACCTGAGTTTCATGGAAACGGCCCATGGTGAACGGGGAGTAACTTTACATTGCTGGAAGTAATGATGCTTAGCAAAATGACTGATGTTGCTTTCAACAATAGCACAGAACAGTGCACTTTCAAAATAAACTCATAGACTTTGTCTATACTAGACACACTTGCAAGCCTTAACCTTTACTCATTCACCTCTTTCCCAGACCTGGTCTGGGCAAAGTCTGAGCATGGGCGTGGAAGCAGAGCTCAGGCTGGTTTGCTTTTGTTTCATTTTCTGTCTCAAGAGTACACAAGCCTGATTTTAAAACTACTTTTAAAGACCTTGACTTTCTCATGTACGTGCATAAGGGAGTCCCCTGATACCTTCGTGTTCTATATATTTTATTTCTGAAATTTATTTCCTTTGGTGATACCAATAAAAATTATTACATTTTGGAATGGAAGAGTCTATACTAGGAATTAGCACTGGAGTTAGCGTTAACTACTGGAATATTCAACACTAAGGCCCTTTGAATAAAATGAAAATCAGAGATTTCTAGGAAATGATCTTTCAAAGATAAATAAAAGAAGCATTTGTGCTTTCAAAGTACTACAGTTCTATTAGCTTTGTTTTCCTTCTGCCAGTTTTTACTGGAAAGATATTTTACTCATCCTGGGAAAAATGTCATTGTTTGGACTAAATGCCGTGTTGTTTTGAAAAGGTACAGTTTAAAGTAGGCCAAATTATCAGACTTTTCTGATGAGCCTGCCAGTAGCTTTTTGCGATTCTGTTGAGAAAGTGTGTGTCAAATGAAATAGTAGCACTTACCATCTGCATTGTTGCAGCAGCTACAGGACAAGTCAGAGATCGGGGCACCAAATGGTCCATCAAACAAAAGACAGGCTGCTGCCTAACCTAAAGAGTTCGTAGCCTCAGTGCGTCAGGAAATGGCAGTGTTTTCCATTTCGTAAACCCAGCATTTGCTCCCAGGGGAAGAGTTGTTAGGGTCGTCTCCTGGCCAGGATTAGTTGAATACAGGTGAAGGCAGAGGCTCCAGCAAGGCTCCTGTCTCCTCCACCCCAGACCCGCGGTTGTCCCACCCTGTAGGACACGGGCAGGTGAGGTCCCATCAAGCCCCTTCCTGTGGGTGCTCCTGCAGAAAAAGCAGCTGTGCTCCCAGATTCAGTGCAGTGCTAGTGTCGTGGTGGAGCCCATTGCTTACAAATTCTGGGCCCTTGGGATCTGAATGCAATTAAAATGCCCAGGTATGCCTGTTCATTTGGGAGGCAAGGATAAGGCTTTTCTCTCTTGAAGAGACTATGTTTTCCATTGCTATGTGAGAAAGTCAAGGTCTTCAGTCTTCTTGCCCACATAGGAAAGGTGAAACCCCGATGTTTCATGACTCATGCAGTCATGCAATCCCAGTTGCATATGACTGATAGGATTTTATGCCGATTTTACTGTTCCATGTTTTGTTTATCCTAAAATGCATTAAGCTCATGTGGGAATACTCCAGTGGATTTCACCATTCTGCGTCTTATTCAGGGGAGCTGGGGAAACACATCATTTCAGATTTAAACAAGCTGTCTGCATTTGGAACAGCGAGCTGCAGAAAACACACAACTAACAGAAATCAGGTTACCGTTCATTCGGACAGAATTGGTTTCACAGATTCAAAGCCATCATTTAGTTTCACCTACTACAAAACAAAGCTGTTTACCAAATACTTTCACTATCAAGAGTATGACTTCTGATCCAGCCAGGGCACGTTTCAGTCTCGATTAACATTTATAAATTCTGGAAATTAACTGTATTCTTGCAGAAAAATTGTTCCATTTCCTAGTTACTCTCACTTTTTAAAATGTGCACAACACTCCTAGTCGGAAGGCATGTTTACACAGAACGGGATTGTTCCTAGTGATTTTTCTTGCTGCACACTGAACTGACATGTATTTCTAGGATGCAATTCTTGGCAACTATCAAAAGGTGAGACGCATTCAGTGCTCCTTCTGTCTAAAACTGCCTGCTGAAGCAATACAAATTGTGCAGCTGACTTCCCACACTACTCAGCACCCCACCCAAGTTGACTACTGCAGATAGTGGGCTGCTGTGAAGGAAGGTTCTCTATTGCTTCATGCCCCTGGGGTGCGAAAATGACCTTCTTACAACTGCACATACACCAACAGCCAACACAAAACCATTACTACCAGACTAGAGTAGACTTTGGTCATCTAGAGTTGTATGGGTGCTCCAGGCCTTTGGGTTGGAGGCAAAGAATCAGAGTGACTTGAAAACAAAAGAATGAAACCCAGCATTTTAGGGCTGTGCAAGTGGGACCACAATCAAAGCACTGCAGCAATGGACCAAAAGGGTGGGGGAGTCCTCTTCCAAGGAAGCAAAGAACTGGAAGGTACCACAGTCCATGTGTGCACATCAAGAGAGACAAAGAGGCGTTCTGGTGGCACTAGTGTGCTACCATTTGAAAACCACACTTTGTGCCAAACATCCTAGTCAGAAGTATACTTCCTGCTGCCCATGGGATGCCACCATGCTGGGCTAATGTGCCCTGCTAGCCTTCTCGGATCCTGGTGTTGCCTTAGCACTTCCAAAATTCACAGAAGGCCAGAAGGGCTGAGGCTGGCAGGGCCTTCTGAAGGCCACCTGCTCCAACCCCTGCTCAAGCAGGGCCACCCAGAGCAGGCTGTGCAGGACCACATCCAGGAGGTTTCTGAGGATCTCCAAGGATGGAGGCTCCACCAGTCCTCCAGCTGGTTGGCCCCGGCACAATTGCATAGTCAGTAGGGATCTGTTCTTAATTTTAATCTCCTTTTTGTATTTCTCAGTCTCCAGCAAAACTGTCACCCAAAAAATAAGAGGTCACCTCTTTCTGGTTTGTTTCCTTTACCCTTTCTCCACCCCCCACCCTCACCCCAGATCAATTCCAGTTATCCACGTGCTGATGGTGGCAGCTGCAGCAAGGACCTGGTTCAGAGCCATGCTGCTCTCATAAGCAGGAGTGTAATGACATACTTCACCAAAGCACCCACCCACAACACTCCTTTTTCTTTCATGGGCTTCCTTTTCCTGCATGCGAAGCCTTACTCCTCCACACTCTGTGCTGCTTTGGTATGCTAGATTCAAGAGCAAAATCCTGCCAGAGAAGAGTGTTTGGTCAGAGTATGGAGAAAAAAAGAAAAAAGAAAAAAAAAAAAAAAGAAAATAGGTAATTTATCAACTACATTTCAAAGCAAAAGTAAGGTATCTTGTGAAAATGTGTATATATATATGGTTTTTTTTTCCAAGTAGAAAGGGGAGTATGTTATGAATGCAATAAATAAAAAAAAAAAAAAAAAAAAAAAAAAGGTGAAGCATTTTTTCCCATGCAAGATTTTTCCACCAGGAACATGAAAATGCTACAGATCAGTACCTGAAGTGAGTTATTATGCAGTAGCATGCCGTGCCTCCACTTCATGGGAAGGGCAGAGAGCCACTTCTGAGGAGGAAAATGCTCCAGCCTGTGCTCTTGCTGAGACCCTGTGGGACCCCAAGTGGAGCCAGCTGCATCAAGGGCCACCAGCTCCCACAGCTGCAGGTTACTACTGATTTTAGTGTCGGGCAAGGCAGGGACCCTAGGACTCCAGCCCTTCCTGTGCATCACTGAGCGTCACCAGTACCGTTTACTTCTGGCAGAGATGGACAGCTGCACAGCAGCACCTGCAGCCCATTTTTTGCTCAGGGCAGGCTACAAACCCCTGGTGCTCAGGGTGGTAAAGCTGCTTCCCCGAGGAGCATTTGCTAGAGCATAGGTATCTTCTCTGAGCTCTGCCACAGAGGCATGCGTCTCACTGCTGTGGAAGAGCTCAGAAATCGGCAAGACTTTGGAGGCAGGAGCTGTTCCCAACTGGGAAAGCACCAGAACAGCTCCTGCCACCAGCTCTTGCCCAGTTTGGAGCTCAGCTGCTGCCCCACTCTCAGGAGGCAGAAGCAGCCTCTTCTTCAGGGTGGCAGCTTCAGCACCTCAGCCCTGCTGAGCTCAGCAGTAGCCCATCTGAGCTCTGAACCCTAAGCTGGCTTTGTGTATGGATAAAAATAACAAGGCACAAATAATGTTTACAACAAAATAAGGGCAATTGTCACATATCTGTTCTATTTTTTTACTGCAAAGCCCTCACATTTCTGAAGGGGCAGAGACTTGTACAAAAATGATCTCCCAGCCAAAGCACTACAGGGCCCTTTTAGATCTTATTTGTTCCTTGGGTATGCAGTTTCGGGTGGCTCTGCGGAAGAACATGGAGGAGGCACCCCAGAGGGTAACCTCAGCCCACCATGGGGTTGTAGGATGGAGCTGAATCAGGAACAGAGCTTTTCTCTCCAGCTCTGATGTTTGAATATTCCCCATCACAGTGGAAATCTTCTAAGACAGTTCATCTGACATGACACTGAGCCAAAATACGGAGAACAGTTTGTGAAATTTCATCCTTTTGAAACAGAGCCCTGAGCTTGCCTCCTACTCATACCCAAACCTAATCTTTTCCTGAACAACAGCCTCAGCTTGATCCCTGTCCCAGTTTGGACACCATCTCCTCCTTGATTCCTTCCCCAGTGTTAAGGAATTTCATTGTGGATGTACCACTCAGCATCTGAAAGCACAGATAAGTGTCACAGGCCTATGAGGTGACCTGACAAATTAAAGGAGAGTGGATGGTACACTAATATTATTAGTCCATTCCTTGTTCCTCTGCCAAGGACCAGTCTCGCTGTTCAAAATTAACCCCCAGAGGTTCTTAATTATCAGCATAACATTTGCTTCACTTGCCACTGACTTCACCCAGGAGACCTGTTGTCCTAATGCAAAGCTTTTTGGAAAGATTTATATTCCACATGCCAAATGCTGCTCTCATTTGGACTACAATAACAGAGGCAGGGTTTTGGCTCTGGATACATAGAACTTCAGGAAGAGGCAATCTGTGCATTTGTGCAAAAGGCTCAACAAACAACACTGGATTATTCCTGGAAGTAGTGCACAAAAGTCCTCCATTCAGGAGGGATGATTCCCCACCAGTCTCTTCCCCACAGTCTCAGGATATCCTTTGGGTAGGAGCCCCACATCTCCGCCATGCCCACTGACCAGGCAACTTCTTAGGAAAAAACTCCCCGTGTTGGGTGTTGCTCCACAGGCTGTCCAACATGGCGTTTTGCTGCAAGGAACCAGCGGAGCATTATTCCCTGGTCGCTGATACATCCCACCGTGTACCCACTTGAGGCAGGTAACACATTTCTGTCATTTTAGGATGGTACATATCCACAGCAGAATTTACAGCAATTTGTTGCTCTGAAATATGGCACCTGGATTGCTGTCAAGTAGCGCATGCCCTTCACTGGGCATGTGTTTGTTCCACGCATCATTCCAGCCTCCATCTTAGACTACATCATCTTGTAAGGAAACTGGTAACATTTTAAAAGCAGGTGATTCTGTGCAAAGTGGTTCTGTTTTCCTATTAACTGAAGTGTGCTGCTTTTCATCACTCACTACCTTCATCACCTTCACTTCAAAAAATAGGTGGGAAATGATTTCACCATTTTGCTTCTAATCAACTGTAATCCTGAGCTGATTTGTCTTTAAGAAGTTCTGGCCTTGCTCCAAAGGGCTGCACGTCCCAGAGACAAGCTATCCATTTCCTCCGGCCTTTATAACATGGCTGCAGCTGAACTTTTAAGCCAGATCATCCCCCTTTACCACCCATGAGATTATTGCTAGTGTGCAAATTGAGGCAGAGAATTAAAAATAGCTGTGCTGGTGGCTGTGAAGTCACTTGATCTAAGGCTTAGTTAGAGGTTTATGTGTCACTTGCAAGTACGTGAGTTCCTGAATAGGCTGTTTGGTAAGTCTGTGCTGTGGGGAGCCCTGCTGTACAGATCTGACTTCTTTGCTGTCCACAGGTCAGCTTAGGATATAGAGACATGAAAAAAAAAATAATACTAATACATTTTTTTTTAAAAAAGGCACATTTTAGAACTAAATAGCTAGGTCATTAAACTACTTGTGATGCAAGCCAGTAGTGTACTTGTATGTGCTTAGCTCAGCTGAGCTCAAAGTAGTCGTACTGTGCATGTGTTGGATGCTCTCATACAGTGCAGCACAGCAAATGTGTGAGCCACAAAAGCAGAAGTGGTTGAACCCAACTTTTGTAGAAATGATGCAGGAGAAATTTCAAATTTCTAATTTCCCATGGGCTTAGTTATTTTGGCAAAATGCCTGTTGTTGTTTTTTTAACATGAGCATTCTTAGCTAGGGAATTAGTTAAGAAAGCAGAGATTTTTAATCAGGCATCCAAGAGGAAGGAAAGCAAAGTTCCAGGGTAAGAAAGCAGCATGTTCTTCCTTCCAAAACCTATAATCTTAAACACAAAAACAATTTGTTTGTCAAATTATTCCTTACTTTTTTCCAGACTAGATGTAATTCTTCATTTTTATCACTGGGCAAATGCCATACATCTAAGTGCAGTTCATAGTTCTTCTGTACCTACTAATGAGGAACAGGTTTGCAGCCCTCAAATAGAGGCCGGACGGACTGCAGTCACGCGACTGCAGAAGCTGCTCACACATCCTAAGCTCCTCTTGTTCTTCATCTCCTTTTCTCATGTACGTGTTTTCATTCCTACATAAAGAAGGAGGACTTCCTATGGTGTTTCAAAGCAAGCATTTTGCAGAAGGAGATTTACTTCACATTTCTCTTGTGCTTTTGAAAAGAGGCTCTTTAATTTTGGACACTTTAGAATACATTAGCAATTCATCACTTGGCTCTTCTTAACAACTGACTCTCTCATTCTTCTTGCTAGCTAACACACATCTCGGTTTGGTTGCTGAGATGCCTGAAGTTTTAAAGCTGTGCTTCTTACTCACCCGAATAGTAAAAGTGCCGCAGCTGCCGTGACATATCTGGCAGGTTTTCTGCCACCACACCTGAAGTATCTGTCAAGGTTTCACTAATCTAACACCATGGAGAGGCACGAACCACAGGGAACTGTGTTCATTGATGGTATCCGATGGACAAACATGGCTCAGTGTCCCTTGAGAAAAGCTGGGGATTTCATGAACGTTCAGCATAAGTGATTTCACTTCTAATCCTTTATTTGCCAAGGGTTCCCCTCAGCCCTGCTCCTGCCTCCTCCGAGCAGAGCGAACACCCATCTTCACACCCTGTCCCATTCCTGACAGCACCCTGGTGGCATCTTTTGCCTGAACTTGGCTCAAAAGTCCAGTACTGTGGCTGGGGAGAAGGGTGGAGAGGTATGTGGGATGGGTGGGGTGACACAGGAGCTACTTGGGGGGCACATTTCAGGCAGCTTGAGTGAAAATGCACCCACTGTTCAATGGCCCGTGGAGTGGCTTATCTTGTGCCAATCGCCTTACTACGAAATGTGTGCTTTTCATAGACACAGCTCTGCAAATTTCATCTAACATGTAAGTATTCATAAAAATGAGGCCGTTTACAAACTCCTCTCTTTCCTCCTCTCCCTCCCTGCCCTGCTCCCCAGATATGCCTTTTGGCAGGGGGAACCCTGCCTGTCACAGGCTTATTCCGCATGGCTCCAGACCAAACAATGAAGCAGTGAAAGGCATAATGGCAGTTAGGTTAGCGATGAAAGGAAAAAGAATAAATAAATAAATAAATAAATAAATAAATAAAGCAGCTGTAAACCTAATGGCACATATAAAACTCACCCAACTTGGACCAGAACCACCGAATACATTTCTGCTATCTGATTTCCAGTTATTGATTGCCCTATCCTTTATGCACTCATGGGTATTTCCCACAAGTGCTCACCTTTCAATATGTTTAAGTCAACCTATTGTTTTCAAAACCTGACATAAAAAAGGCCTCTCCGGGGCCTCATAATTTGAGCAAGCTGTGCAATCTCAGCAACGGCTCTTTTGACAGAGGCTCCCTGCCACATGGCAGGTTTTGGTTCTGTCAGGGCACCACTCTTCTGGAGCAAAACGAGGAGACCATGTACCCAAACACAACGCTGGCTCTAAATACCTCTCCCATCTGTAGTCATACCAACTGGGGACGTGGGTTTCTGGCAGGACACCTGGACTCTGGCATACCGAAACCCAGTGCAGACTTGGGGGCTGAGTCATTTCAAAGCCACACAGCTGCTGGAACAACTCTGGTGGCTAATCTTGTGGAGGAACACTGAAGAACAAGATGGCATTTGTGTGCCAGACTCGTTCTCTGCTCTTCCACCTTTCTGCTCAGGTACTGGATGTCAAAGTTGGATGGAGGGTTGTCATTCATAAAAGTAATCTGGTGCCAATCCTGTAAAAGCTTCCTTTTAGGAGAGATAAGATAATGCAGTCCAACAGTTCTTTAACTAAATAGGATTAATTAGCAGGAAGTTGGCTGCTTAATTCACCACTGACCTGTAAAACCTAGTAAGAATGAGGTCGTTGGACATAATAGAGCTATTTATGAGTTTAGGGCAAACTCTAATAACAGAAAATATCATTTAAAGCTCACTCTGATATAATAAATTTTGGGGGTAAGAAAATATT
>NC_049171.1:37694887-37839887 GCF_009769625.2 Cygnus olor
ACCAATGAATTTTATTCATTATCTTGTATTTCATTTCCTTTGAATAAACAAGCCCGTATTTGCTAGCTCTTGAGATACCGCTCAGTACGTCACACATGCCCTAGCCTGCCTGGTGATTCCATCACCGGGCTGGACAAACCACCTGGAGACTGAGGATGTTTGAGCCAAATCCAAGCAAAGAGCAGAAGCTGCTGACAGGGCAGAGCTACAAAGGTGAAGAGAGGGGCATTTTCCCTTTCTGAAGAGAAGATGGAACCACCCTTAGGAACACTGGTTCATCAGTGCTCTCTACGCTGTGCACAGGACTGTCAGGCAGGTGAAGATTAGACTGGTAACAGGGACCATACTGGGAAGCCCACAGAAAATACTACAGAGAAGTGTTTTATACCCTGTCCATTAGGGCTTCTAGTTTAGGGTAAAATAGCATAAACAGCACTAAAAGAATGGATTAGAGCCCAGCTCTGGTGCTCACCATTTTGGCCCACAGGGACTACAGGTGCCAGTGGATCAGAGGAACAGAAGGAAACTAAAAGCCTTTTCTAACATCCTGCCTTGGCACCTCAGGAAAAAGGGCATTCATCTGCAGGAGGAGATCAAGAGAAGTGTGGGGGCAAGGGATGAAAGAGAGGGAGCAGCCAGAAAAGACAGCAGAAAGTAGAAGGGCGAAAATAAGCATAAACAACAGATTGTAGCAAGTTTGCACATGAGCTTGAAGTCCAAAGTGGGAAAAGACATTAGAAACTCCTTTTGAGACCACAAAGGAAGGACGAGCCTTGACAAGCAGTGAGCATAAGGCTGGGTTCATGCAGGCCTTCGGCATTTAATTGGGTATGGAACAGTTTAACTATCCAAGGTATTGTTCTGAGGCTAAAAAAGCGGATGGTGGACAGTATCTGCCACGGAGTCCTGTAGGACTGCTAGCCCCCCTCAAGGAGAGTGGATCCTATGCTTTGCTATACTAAGAATGCAGCTTTTTGACAAAGTCACTAGGATACTCAACCTGGAAAATTAATTATTGTAAAGCTACATGAAAGAACCAGGTAGTAATCCCCACAATCACACTGTGAAATAGTAATCCCGACATTCATACTGTGAACCCTTCATTTTTCAGGCCCTGGCTTAGTCTTTGTGTGCTCAGTGCTGGCAAAGCTGCTCCAAAGTTACTCAGGTTGCTCCAGGAATGGGTTTGTGTAGATTGTTTTAAATCATCATTCTAGAATTCAGATACAAGATTCAGCAATTTCCAATTTGAGCTACTTCTAGTATCCTCTGCCCCAAAGGATCCCAGTCTTCTTTACAAGCTGTTTTTCACTATCTGGTGAAATCTCATCTCAGTACTGAGCTCCTCCCAAGGTGAGACTGAAGGAGGCTGCCTTGAACATATATAACACAATAGTTCCTCCTTATAGGGAGCGTTTTATTACACTCTTCGTTGGTGTTCGTTGTTGTTGTTGTCTTTATTTGTGTCCCCCTTCTGAGGAAGGAGGTTAACCAGAGCCTGCAATGAAAGTCCCTGCACAGAACTACTGCCAAATTCATCCCCTTCTCATGCAACTCTGTGAACTTCAAGGAAGTCCCATGAAGGGTGAATATGGCACCCAAAATATTCCCTGGATTTCCATAAATAATAGCTTCAAAATGAAAACATGTTTATGTGATCAAGTTGTTCAAACTTTCACCCTTCTGCTTTGGTTTCCTTGGATGTGTTACCAAACATATTACAGTTGAAAATAAACTGAAACAACTGTTAGGCTGTGGTAGTGAAATTAAAAGCAACTGAGCATATCTTCCAAAGTAAGGTCAATAATTTATGAAGCAAGTTAGGTCAAGTATGCTTGACAATTCTCAGTTGGGGTGCTAAGACTGTTACTTATTACAGTGTTCACAACCAGTTGCCAGCTTACCTCGTTCCCACTTCTTTCTTTACTTTTCCACCTGACGTGTCCCAGGATATGTGGTGTTTTCGGGTTTGGAAAGGAGATGAGAATACTTCTTTTGAGATGTTCTTTTTCGTGCATGTACATAATGCCTAAAGCAGAACTGTAATGGAAATTATGATTAAAATAGTTTCTAGAGGAAAAGGTCAACTTAAGTAAGAAAGAAGGATGATCTCATATTTCTGACAGTTCAGATACAAGTGAATCTTAGCATCAATAAGTTATGTCATCTATTAAATTCACATAAGCAGAATGCCTCTGAACATTTTGCACTGTTATGTCAAGATCATACAGAGCAGAGGTAAATATTCCATACGAAACTGTTGTCTATACAGGGCTACTTGCATCTATTCTTATCTTCAAATAAATCAACTGAGAATTAAACACAGCATGATTTTCTGTTCTGTCTTCAGAGACCTAAACTGTGCCACATTAAGCAATGCAGTAAGCATGAATTTATATTTGGACAGAATGACACTGAAAGTTAAACCTTAGTATCTTAGCGAGATACCGTCCATCCTGACCTTGGATATAGCTTCATATTTTACACACCATTACTGTCATAGTAACAAATAGAGCCAACAATAATTTGCTCATACAATTTACAATATATTGTCTTCCAGCCACATTGAGGCTTCCTTAACCATCAACAGATGTGTTGCTTGTATTAGCTATATTTGAACAAAGCCGAATCTATTCAGCCCTAAAGTCCCTATGGCTGCTTGGCTGTGTCTTAAGCTCAGTGCATAGCTAATTTGGCATTCATACCACTGTAAATAGTTACAGCATGGCTGAGGATTTTCAGAAGTTTTAGCCCACAACCTGCTGCCTAAATCTCATGCATTTTTCCTCTTTCCTGGCATCTGAGTTTTAGAAGTCCACACCTGGAGAGGTTAATCAGCACTTAATCTTGTAGCTGCTCTATGATGTTCAGCCCTTTAAATTGTTTGTATGTGAATACTATCCACAGCTTCTTTCACCATAGCCCTACAAAGATTTAAGTCCACTCTTTTTAATGATCAATACTTGTTTCATTATTGAGTCACAAAATCTTCTACAAATCTATATATTCATATTAACATTCCCTAAAATAAACTAATTTAAAGGACATAAAGCACCATAACTGCTTTCCCACATGAAGGACGGAAGGGCTGTGGGTTTTTTTTCCAGATATGGAGCCATCCAGACCTGGTGAAAACTCTCAGCTAGGATCAACAAGTAACTTAAATCACTTGTTCATGAGCTAAAATTCATTTGAGCAGAAAATCTCTCTGGCTTCAGAGAGATTAGTAGGCTGAGAGCTGCAACTACTATTTTTGACAGTAAAGTAGGCAAAGAATTGCCTTCCCAGAAAGTTCCCTGAACAAGTTTTGCTTCGTAGTAAAAGAATATGAAGGGAAAAGAAAACAGCTCAGAATGTTGCAATATATTTTATATTTTTTTGCTGATGTTTTCTCCTCTGTTTTTCAAAATAAGAACTAAAGGGGGAAGAAGAAGGCAAATCTGAAATAGCTGGGGTTGATTTATCCACCCCCTATTTTCCTATGCCTCTTTCCCCTTCTATCAGTAGCTCCTTGCACATTTTACCCAAAATACAGCCTTGTCTTTTTAATACCTTCACCCTGTCGGTTATTTCCCTTCCTACTATCCATAATACTCCTCCCTAACATCTGGCTATTAAACCTGCTGTGGTAGCACAATGAAGAACATCATGTTTGTAAGGCTTTTTGCCCACATTTCCAGCGTGGCTCCATGACCCAAAGATTTTGCTTTTAAGCCCAACATAGCCAGCCTGCAAGGAAATAGTATGGCTATAAAGAAGTGCTCTTGTACTCACTAGAAAATGAGAATTTGGGTTAAGAATCTCCCCTTCTTCTTACTGCTTCCCCAGGAGATAGTATTTCTCTGAGCTGATCCCCAGCTGCTTAAGTGGTCCCTTGAGTCTATCGCCAGATAATACGTAACCCCAAACAGCCTGAAGTTTGCTGGAAGTTCCTCCAAGGGTCTGGATGCAGAAACACTGCATCCTAGAAAAAAGCAGCTTTACATACCCTCCTCTGGGTGTCCTTTTTTTGTTCCTCAGACACAGTGGAGTATCCAGACTTTGTATTTCATTTCTTTCTGCTTCTCCCTTTCTGCAGTCCTGAGGTACCTCAAGCATCCTGCCTTTTTGCAAAATACAGGTGAATTTGCTTTAACATTAGAAGTCTAATGGGATGTTTAATCTTTCTGCTGCTTCTGTTTCAAGGATTACAATGCCTGAACTGTCAAGTGTTGGCAATACTTCCCCAGAACCTTTTGTTCTTATAGAATAATACCCATCTTAGTTGTGAGGATTATGAAATGAAGGACCTTACCCCTTTTCCTAAGCTGGTTTTGCTCAGCTCCAACGTGCCTCCAAATTTTCTGAACTTCAGGGTAGTAATTGTCATAAAAATAGATAATTTTATTCTTATACAGCTCTTCATTGTTCTGCCAGGCTGTCTGTAAGAAATATTGCTGAGTTTGATAATTCTGGAAACAGAAAACTATGTATCTTAGCTGGATCTGGGGAATTTTGTGCTCCTACCCTATAAGTTCTTTATATAACACTATTAAAATGCAAGTATTGTGTAAGTGACAGAGGCAACATTCCCACATTTTTGTTATTTTCTGCATTTTTAGGAATGCCATAAATCCTGTCATTGTTTCTCCTTTGAGCGTTTTCAAAATCACCACATTTCAGTCTTTGGAGCCTGTTCTGTTTTACCAGGAAAAATGAAATGTATATTCCCTGCAAAAGGTTAATCAATAAAATCTTTGCAATCTCTTCTCATCTGGCTAGCTTCACTTTAATTTCAGTAACAATGTGAGTCAACTCACTAAGACAGGCAGTATAATCTTTCTGAGGCCTTTCTGCTTTCTTTTATTCATTATTGTTAAACCTTTTGAATGTATTATCAAGGTTTCTGATATCCAGTAGTTTCCACAAAGCCCAAGTTCTTCAAGTCATGTTATATGAAGAAAATCTCAGTTTTTAAGGGTACCTGTTATTCCTCAAGGATGTGGAAGAAATCTGAAAATATGTCCGTAATGCACAGTAAAGATTCAAAAAACAGGAAACAAAGAGCTCCAGCTACATACTGTTTCTAAAAATTCTCCTTTTCCTCTTAATCTTGTGATTTCTGGAGCCTGATTCACAATTTTGGAATGCTTCAGATTGGCAGTACTATTTGTTACCAAAAGCACAACGCATTTTCAAACAACAAAGTACAACAATTTTCTTTTTGGCCAGCTGACCATCTCAGGAGAGTTCTGGACAAGAGTCATCTTGCATTGCACTGCTTGAGCCAATCACCTTCCCTAGCAGCACTTAATTATCAACATACCTTCTTCCCTTCTCTTCCTTTCTGATGTAAGAGGCTCTTACACAGTATTCCCAGTCCTTTTCCATTTTTTCTTCAGCATCCAAGCGTACAAATGGATAAAGTTAAGCAGGCAACATTTTTAAACATTTATAAACGCATGTTCTGCAATGCCAAGGTCACATTTACACATCTACAAGCATCTCTTCAGTGGCAGTGCTGGATTAAGCCACCCCTCTCTCACTCACCCTCTCCTACATGCCCCATCCTGTAACAGTGCTCTCTGCTTCTACTCATGGAGAAGCATATCAGTCAGCCTGGTGCCCAGACACAATGCGACGATGAACGCCCAAGGTCACTTAGGGGCTGTTTCTGCCAACTTATTTGGCACTGGAGCCAAATGCCTCCCCGCAGCCTGAAACGTCACAAAGCTGAATATTGAGGAAATAAGTGATTCACACATGATAAGATTTATGACTGTAATAGATTCTTTGTCATTGGAACTTCCACTGTAATTTAATTTTTCAGATGTATCTGCTCCAATTGTAGGGAACAGGAATTGATACGGCGCACAGAAATACAGCAAGGAACTACAATTGTTTGTATTTGGAATAGTAGCTTACTAAAAATATCTACACTTTTTCAGTCCTGTCACTGTAATATTTGAGGACGCAAGTTTTTATATTCATAGTATACTTCCTTTTAGTTAAGGAGATTCAACATAAGATTAAATTATGGACACTAAAACAATGAAAATCAGTTAATCAAATATAATTCAAATTGAATCTTCCTGCTGACATAGCCTAGAGATTACTACATAGGCAGCAAACTCCAGTGCATTGTAGGGCTTCCAAATGGAAATAACTCTAGACAGACCTGAAGGGTGGAAAGCTGGGTTGTGAAACACTGAAAACAGTGCAAGCCAGAAAGCATGAAATGATCTCCGGGATAAGACCGTAAATAACATTTTGAAATACACCCTGAGGAAAACTGGGCATCATTGCAGAGATTTGCAGGCTAGGTTAGGACCATTTATCCCGAAAACTTTTGGTGACACTATAATTCTGCATAACATGATGACAGGATCAACTACGCACAGTCTCTTCCACTACGCAGAGCCAGGAGCCATCACACGAAGCAAGGAAGAGCCACATTCAGCATGAAGACGGAGGTGGTGGCAGCCACTAAACTTGTGCAGCTCCTTGCCAAGTGGTGTTGCAGATGAGGTCTGCATGCATCATCACAAGGGAAGGTGTGCCACATACTCACTGGAGACATCCGCTGAAGATCACAAAATAGAGTAGCTCCTGAGCTGACAGGGGAGCTGGGAGAGTACAGAGGTGTTGGGGCTGTATCAACACGGGCTTGTCCTGCTCTTGCTAAGCCCTAGCATCTGCTTTCGGCCACTGTTGGGGCTGGGAGATGGTAAAAGGGACCCTTAATCTGAACTACAACCACCATTCTAAGGCTTTTCTGAAGTGACCACAGGTGTTACAAATTTGTTTCAACCTGCTGGACTCCTGAGCAGTGATCTTGCCAAAGGACTTGCAATGGGAATGAACACCCAACAAGTTTTAGATTCTGCAGTGTCACATGCCTAAATTTTCATTAGAAGACTGAAATTGTTACTATTCCCATGGAAGATTCTATCACATTTTTAAGATTCTACTTTAAAAAAAAAAAAAAATCCCAAAACTTTCCTTTAAGAGAACATTTATTTTAATTACCAAAAGACCTCAAAGTGAAACGTCCTTCTATAAGTAAAGAGCAAATTTAAGAAATGAGAAGTATCATGTTTTAAACATCACCAGCTCGGTGTGTTAAATAACAGATACATAAGAACAGGCTTTTTTTCTGTTCCAGGTTGAATGAAAGAAATGTGAAAACGATGGATTAAAATACTGCATATTAGTTATTATGCTGCTAGCAGCTGCACTGTCCTCTGCAAGTTTAGCTTTTCCATATGATTAGAGCTATATATTACCAAATCATGCATTGTTTACTTTTCTATCTCATATCTTTAATTGGCACTCTGAATAGAAGTGCTTTAGGTTCCAACTCAAATAACAGCATCTCTCGAAGCTGTAGCCGTAAGTGCTTTAATCATGTGCTATATGGAACAAGTTCTAAATATTAAGGAGAATGAGCTCTGCCAGCTTAAAAAAAAAAAAAAAAAAAAAAAAGGCTGGGATCCAGGCAATATTTCTTTGCAAACACAAACTAAATCTCACTCTCTGTGTGACCTTGAGCAAGCTACTTGATCTTTTTGTGCCTTGTCAAGACAATTATTAAAAATTGGACTTCTCTGACTAACAGATGTTACTGTACATCAGCACAGAGAATGCTAGAGTACATGCATTACTGAAAACACTCATGATAACGAAACAATGTGGAACCAAATTTCTTTCATATCCTGTGATTTGCGTCTTCATAATTCTTACTGCACTCACTGACAAAGTCATTTAAACCATGAGATCACTTGTTTTCCAACAAATTAAGTCCCAATACTTGCCAATCATTCTGCTTCAGAGGTCAAGGAAGATAAAGTCCTTCTTTTCCTTGCATAGATCCTCAGGACCATTAGAATTACATCTATTTGCAAGAAATGCTCACAAAGCTAACAAGTTCCAAATGTTTCCTTTCCTTAAATGCATGTTTGTTTCAAATCACATGTTTTTAATCTGTGTAAACTGCCCACATTTTATTTATCTCAAGCGAATGGCGTCCAAGAGATACCATAACTAATACAAGCTAAGCAAATACTTCTAAATGGCCTATCAACACAGACTGTTGAGCAAGAGAAAAGAAACACTGATTTCTCATGAGCAAGTAATGAAACCTGCAACACCAGTAAGTAAAATATTAATTATGGAGAGCATCATTATTAAAGCTTGTTACTTAACATAGGCCTAGCCATAGCTAACACTAAATACATCACAGCATTCGAACATCTTGGAGTTAAAATTACCTTAATCTGAACACTGCAGATTCATTCAGACATCTCAAGGTGATCATTCAGAAGTGAAATACTTATTCAAAGCTCATCTTAAATCGTAGGTGTGGTGAAAGGAGGGAGGGAAGTGCTTCCGATGGTGGGACATCTCACCCTAGACCTGCTGCTTTGAACAAGCAAGATGAATCATGGCAGTGCCTGTCCAAGTGCTAGAGGCAGCCTAGACTAAACTCTTTGTTGAATTTGTATGTCGAACACTTAAATTCAGGTGAGATAAATCCCAGTCAAAAGGAGGACAGTCTTTTTAATAGTGCCAGACAAACCATATAAAAATGAATCAAAGCCAACAAGACTTTCTGACACCAAAGTACTTCTTTTACGTGCATTGCTTGGTCATTATTTCTTGGAAGAAAGGGCTTTGCAGCATTATAAAATTATAAGCTTTGTATTTAACTAATATCAAAAAGCATATGTTTTATATAATTGCAACACTATAAAAGAAGATGGAGACAAAATATGCTTCAACACTTGTCCAGAAGTTCTATTGTAAAAAGGGCAGTGTTGAAAGAGACAATGAGCAAAACAGGGTAGAGAAAACACTGAACTTCCAACTCAGGAGGAGCGCTATTCCATAACTGGTGTGACCTCTGGTCAATGCAGATTAGTACTATTTACGTTTATGTCAGAGAAACATTCATTAGAGACTGCAGACTTAAGACAGCCCCATGAAACTTGCTGTCCCAGCAGACATCATTACAGCCATTTTTCCTGAGTTGCTCCATGCTTCACAGTGTCAGTTCCTGTAGTCAGCCCCAATTGTTACCACACTGTATGTCACTCAGCTTATATGCTTGTAAAGAAAGTCTCCCAGGTGCTGTCTTCCTCAATGTCTGCTCCACATGATAGCTGAAGCTACCTGAGCACCTTAACAGCACATTCACTGGGTGTAAAAGATGCAGAGCAAGAGACTGGAATTTACCTTTAGTCACTCTTAACCATACAAGTAAGTGTTCAAACAGGTAGAAGGCAGAGGGGAAAGCAAATCTGTTCTCCATCTCTGGGAGTGTTAGGACAGGAAGAGAATAACAGTAAGGCAAATACAAAAATGAAAACCCTTCCAATAGTAAAGACAGGCAGTGAAGAGTTAGAAAAATGTTCCCAGAGAGACTGCAGAACTAGAAGCCCTTAAGATTCAGGAGTCTGAAGTACTGCGGCACAATTAGCTGATTTAGGGCACAGTGAGAGAGAGGGGACGCACTGTCCTGTCCTTTTGCTCTGCTATTACTGCTGCTGTCTTTCTTGCCCTTCCGAGAACTGCCTTCTTTCAGGACTGAATACAAGTTTCTGCACTGTAGTTAGCAAAGGTGGCTACGTCTAAATCATTTCTGATACTGAGTCATGGTACTGCACCTTATACTCTGAGCATTATTTTATTTTCACAGTATTGATGAGCTTTTTCCTTGGGCAGTTAAAATGCAAAAGTTTAAACAAGGGTTGGGTTTGGAGAGTTCCAAGTGGCTTTCTTAGCTTTCCTTTTTTGAATAATTGGTAGCTAAAAGCTCATTTAAAATTATCACTTTCACTCTGGGTTATTCTACGTGTAACTGTGCCTTCCCAAGGATATACAACAAGTTTTTTAACGACTAGGGCTCGAAAAAGCAGTTCAGGTAAAACAGGGATAAACCAGAGTCTCTCCAGTGTCTCATACTATTTCCAGAAGGTCATCCAACAACAGCAATGACGTATCTACTTGCATATTAAATATATGCTATTTTGTCATATCACAGCAATAAATTATTTCATATCAATTGGAATCTAAAGAAATTTTGGTGAGAAAACTACAAGAGATCCTCAGGACATGTAAGCTGCTGTAGCTATAGCAGCATTCATTTTTCCAGTAAATTCACAGGGACTGGAAGTAGCTGTAGAGCTGGGAAGGAAAGATAAAAGGGTAATTATAAAACATCTTTGAGGAATGCTGTTGGAATTATGTACAGTATGAATCTGTTGTGAACTATGAAGTTTCCCAAAGAAAGTGGGAAATCATTTCTTTTCCACTCCTACTGAAGTAACCTCAGCAATTTTGCATTTGGCTCTTGCTGCAATGTCCTCAGTTTCTCTCTATTCTTATCTGATTCTTAGAGACATTAAAAGCTTTGCAACGCCAAGTGTTTGAAAGATGTCTTTACAAGACAGATTCTGGCACATAACATCATCAAGACTGTCTTTTCTCTCATCCATCTCTGCACAGTGAATGGAATACTGACATGTAAAAACATTAATCCGAGAAGCATTTTTCCACTTTTAGGTTAAAAGAACCCTGTGCACAAACCCTGCTGAATGTAAATATCACACAGGCAGCTGTCATTACAACCAGCCCTGCTCAGCCTCATTACTGCGATTGGACTTTGATACAAAACGTGAAGCTTTTTGACATACTTCTCTAGAAAAGATTAGGAAATACATATATATACAAAAAGAGACTTAGTTTTCCCAAAGATATAATTGCAGGGTAATGCTACTCAGCAGGTTTCTAACAAACCATATGCATAGTTAATCAGTGAGGCAAAGCAAGGCTTCAGATTGTAGCAGTCACATTGCTGACTGGAAGAAGAGTTATTTTTCTCTGACCTTTTTATTTAAGAAAGTATACCTGTATAGAAAGGTCCCAACTTAAATCTTATTTTTTCTCCTCTGGGGACCCTACCAGGAGGTGGTTTCCACCAAGTCATGGGACCTCTCCTCAACAGTATCCTCCCGGACCTGGTCAAGCTGGCCTCCCATGTCCCCAGGAGGAGGATACATGATAGCAAGGAGGGTCCCAGAAGCACAGAGGGCAGAGGGCAACATGTCCACTCCCTCCTCTGCTCCCATTTCTGAGCAGAGCCCAGCACACCAGGCAGCACCCACCAGTGCCCTGGGCACTCAGTGCCCCCCACCTCGCCCCTCAGTGACCTCCTTCGCAATGCTCACACCACATCCTTCCATCTTTCATCAGATCTCCTCCTGACTTAATTCTTCTCCTTCTGTTTCCTTTTTTTTTTTTTTTGTTTGGTTGGCTGGCTGATTTGTTGTTTTTTGTTGTTGGTTGGTTGGTTGGTTGGTTTTTTTTTTTTGGTCTCATTCCCAATTGGCGAAGATTTGACCCTGGTTATGGCTAGGCATTAGCCCTGAAAGAAAAAGAACAAAATAACCACAGTTTTGGTACTTTAATGATATAGATGCCATAGATACAGCCTAAATAGCTGTATCAGTTTTGAGCTGTGCTTGCTTTCCAGAGTTAGACACCCACTCATGTTTACTGTCATTCTCATAACCCACAAAATGTATTTGTAAAAGCTTTTCACATCCCTTCTCGACCTTTATCAGTAAGGCTAAATACCATTTTTTTTGAGTCTTCTCCCCTCAAACCAGGTTCCTCTTCCATTGGTTGTCTAGTCATCATGCCCTGCACCTGTTCCAGTTTGAATTGTTTGGGGTTTTTTGAAAACAGGCAGATAAAATAGTGTAAGAATTCAGCTAAGGTCATATCAGTACCACACAGAAAATCTCTTTTTTTTTTTTTTTATTTAATGCCTCTGCTAACAGTATCTTGCCTGAGATTTATATTTACTATTTTTCCCAGCTGTGCCACATCCTTGGCTCAGTCAGAGACTTTCGTCTTCCACTGCTTTCAACTGCAGCTTCCTGCTTCACATAAAATTTAAGAGAAGCTATAGCAATGAATTGAAATATGTTTAATAACTTCTTGCTTCACTTAATTTAGTCACAATGAAGATTAAATGTTATTTATAGTGTTATTTTACTTGTTTAGATTAGAAGAATTTCTTATTCTTGAAATTCCAGTGACTCCAAAATTATGCCAACGATTGTAAACCAATGCAGGGTGAAGAGCATTCATCTGTGCCAGGGTCTGGGACTGCATTTCCAGAAGATTCAGTTTTGCTACTGTCTATTTCAAAGCCTGACTACAGTTTCAAGGATGTCATCATCTCACTACAAACACTCAGGCTATTTTAAGATGTTCCCCGGCTGTTTGTAGGGTTTCAGATCTCAGCACAATCATTTCAAGAGGTGGGAGCACACGTCTGAGGACATCTTTGGACTTCTCAGATGTGGGCTGGGCTGTCCCTCAGTGCAACTTCAGCATCCTGTAAAGCCTGAGAGTCATCGTGGAAATTAGCAATTACTTGAGCATAGAAAGCCGAAGTCATGCTAACCTAACTCTGCCACAATGGTTGAAACATGAGGTTCTTTTTTGAGCTGTTTTTTTCCTGTTCCTTGAAAAGGTCATGGCTAAATGACTGATTTCCAGATAGCTAATCTCCCTCCAGCTGTTGTTGAAGCTCTCTCTCTCACCCCACGCTTGCTATGGCCAGTTAAGCCAGCATCATGGCCATAAAGCATCAGTAGAGCAGCAAAGCCAGGGATCAAGGCTTTTCCTAGATTATGAGGCCAGATAGATTATCTGATTTCCTTTAAATACAGCCAATAAATGTCCTTAAATCTATATATCTTGCAGCTGAACTGGCTTTATTAGAGTTATTTATCTCTTCCAGCAAGTGCATTATTTCCTCTATTATTTTACTAGCTCATTTTCCTGGAATGTGCACATTACAAACCTGGCCTTTCAGGCCATGTTGTCAATTGTGTTTTGTACTTTAATTCAATGATTTGCCATTGGATAAAACAACAGAGGCCTGGGACCACGGTCTGCAATCCAAATTCTGCCCTCGGTCTGGGCACAGTGTGCAGTACAGCACCAGAGTCAGGAACTTCCTGCCTCCTGCTCAGCACCTCCAAACTCCCAGGCTTTTCCCTCTTGTCCACCTTGCAAAAGGCAAATCTCAGCATGTCAGATGATGGCAGTTGCTTTCCTGGCCAGATCTAGTTTTCAAACCCATCTTGGAGGCTTCAGCCAGTACCAATCTGTGTAGAAGTTGGGTATCAGCCCAATTCTAAGCAGGAAATAAACTCTCTCATTGGTCAGAAATAGGCTCAGACTAGACAAGAGTGGCTAGCTGGGCTGGTGTCTAACGAATCTACATACCTATGGGATTGGCGAGCAAGAAGCAGGTAGGCTGGCTCACTACTTGGGGCTCATGGTATGTTCCACAATATTTCTGCTTTCTATCACTTCACTGCAAGGGTTAATGTGATACGGGCTGTAACAAGCTGGCCAGCTCCTGACAAGAACAGAAACTGATTGATTATATGCATAGTACACTAACTCTCTGCAGATGATAATGGCCATCCATGTATCATGCATTCAGCAATCACCAACATCTTTAATACAGATGTAAACCTTTGTATTGATGCCAGTTAAGCTACAACGAAGAGAGAAAGAATGTCAGAGAACATTCATTTTATTTCAAAGGGTCACTCTCTGCAGTGCAGCATAGAGCTACATGCCATTTTGTGCTGCTGCTATTTCTCAGGAACATAATTCCTGGGAATATACTTTGCATCATTTTAGAGATAGGGACACAATTAAACTGAGAATTACTGCACAGGGATAAATTCTATCACACCACAGCTCTCATTCTTTATGCAATAGCCCTTTGAGTTTGTGACAGGACACTGAGGTGGAGATAGTGACCACTGTGCCGAGTTGTTCATTAAACAAGTTTTTCAACAAGTTTTTCTCACCTTGACTTAAATCCATTTTCAAGTATCTACTTTAAAATGTCCTGGTGTTTTCAAAAGGTCTGAATAACCTCAGGTCCTCTTAGAATCAATGGGAGACATAGGTTGATATCACAGAAAGAATCTGCAGAAGAGTAACTCAAGAAGAAATTTCTGCAGAGAATGGAAAAGAATTTTAAGAGGTATGGATGGAATGGCAGATAATGTGCAAAAGCAATGAGAAATGACTTAGAGCAATAGTAAGGCAAGAATGGTGAGATACATGCATTTCCAAGTTCTCAATATGGTGGTACCTCATAAAAACATGCATGACAGACTGGAAACAGAGGGGAAAGGACAACTAGGATACAGGGGATGTATCATAACACAGACATCTGAAATTGCCAGTATAAGTAGGTTGAACAGAAACAGAGAGGGGAGACAGAAAATAGTTTCAAAGGACATGTTTACATTCTAATATAAGCTGAGATCAGTATTCCTAAATTCAAGTTCTGCATCACGTTGATAAATCCTCATTTTGTGTTGAGCACAGCCGAATGCTAAGAGGTGGCCTACCCAGACCCTGCCCTTGCCCAGCATCAACCTCTTTTCTCCACTCTCAGTTCTCCTCTCCCTTGTGCCAACACAAGCATTGAGGCAGCAATGCACCTAAGAGCTCATCTGGCTGAAAAATAAGTATGCGAAACACAGCCATTTCTCACCTGTACTGTTTTCATGATCTGTCAGCATAACACAGGAGTCAGCAGACTGGCCTGAAGCACGAGTGTTCATGGCATGGGGCACAGACTCTCGAGAAGCATGCAATAAATTATGCCCTTAACTTGAAGTTTACTCTTTCTGCTTCATTTCTGAAAGAGAGCTTGTATGCCCAAAAGCTTGCCTGTGCTATTTTATCAGTTAGAAATAACATGGGAAGCTCAGAATTAAGATTTGGAGCAAAATCAGCTTGATTTTGTAACTAAAAGAGTTGCTTCCTTAAATAATTAGTTTCACAGTTACCTCTGCTTTGTCTCTGTGGTTCTGTAGACTACAAGCCAAGTTGAACAGCAGTTAGAATTAAATCACAGCTATGGGATAGGTCAGAAAACAAATAACGAAGTAGCTTAAAGGTCAAAACCCCAAAGAGTCAAGCATTCTTTGAGGAACATTCCCATCCCCTGATGTAGATGGGTGTAACTCTCAGACTTGAAGACAGCAGTAGGAGTGGCTGATTGCATCAGGTGCATAAATATGGTCCCCAAGAGGCTCAAGTATCCCATGACTTCAAAATACATACAAAAGAGGCCTGCTTTCTCTTTCACTCTCTGCCTGGTACTTCTTGCTTACTTCCTTTCCCTCTCCACCCACCACCAAATGTGTGTCACATATTTTTATATGTTAATGTCCAGCAGAGCTGCTCATTCTTCCACAAAAGTTTCACAACATCCACTCCACTCAAATAATGTGAGAGACATTTAGCAGAACTGCATTTGCCTACTCAGGACTTGTATTTGGCCAATGTCTTCACAGGGTCTATTTAACACTGGGACAAGTGGAAGGTTCTTAGCTCTCTGTATTATATGAATGTTGAGAAGCATACTTGGCACTATAAGTTTTATACATGTGTCATTCTGACAGATCTGTGTATTATCATAATTAGCAGTCATGCATCCAGAAGACAAAGTGACCACCAATTCAGTTTGTTCAGCAGTTCGTGCTGTGTTAAAAGACTATGAAAAAAAAAAAAAAAAGTGAAAAAAAAAATCCACCTTCTGGAAAAGAACAGGGCAGGACTCCAGAAAGACAAAGGAATTCCTGTTCACTTACAGTATTAGCAATTCACCAGGACTTATACAGGAATTAACCTTGCATCTTCCCATAAATTAAAAGAGATGTAAATAGCAAAGTATAACTGATATATCCTATCAAGAAATGTCAAACCTTCCACAGGTGCAAGTCTGGACCTCAATTTAATTGGCAAAATTAAGAAAGAAAACAGATATTAGGACTTACTAGACTTAACTATATAGCTAATTCCTGAGTCTACAAACTCTGAAAAACTATTAGGTCGCAAACCTTCCCTTGCACAAATCAGTCAGAATTCAGTAGCTTTTTAGTCCTGAAGATCACAGAATCACAGAAATCGCAGAATTGTAGAGGTTGGAAGGGACCTCAAGAGATCATTGGGTCCAACCCCCCTTCCAGAGCAGGTTCCCTAGAGAAAAGCAGGTTCCCTAGAGAAAGATGTTGTTTCAGGAGAGAAAGCTTTGGCATTTCAACTGCTCATCTAAAGGGTTTAAAGTAAATGAATGTGTGTGACTTCTTCCAGGGCAGATTACTGAAAATATGACCTATTGCTGCTTTTTTTTATCTGCTACAGATCTCTGTGTTTCCTCCTCAGTTAAGTGTCCTCTTCAGACTGTAATTCTGGCATGGCTTTGGTTGCCTGTAGCTCTCTCCAGACTCTCATCCCTTCTACTCAGGTGAGGACTGAAACAGCTTTCCTACAGCCACAAATTTGCCCAGAAATCAGCTGAGTACAGTCATCCGACACACAAATAGCAGTCCTATACATGTAGAGAACACTGTTGATCATACAGAAACTGATGACAGTACTGCCCTTGCTGATGATGACAGTTCAGTGTGGTTACCCAAACTCCGATTCAGCTGATTAGATGTGGGCATCTATACGGAAATTTTATGTCCAAGCTAGGTTTTCTAGACACTGGAGAAAAGCAAGTATTTCTTGGGCAAAATCTCTTGTAGGATAAGCACTTAAAATAAGGAATGACTCATGCAACCTTGACTTAGAGTGACTAGTTGGGATGCAGGCATCTAGAACCACCTGAAACCACAATGCAGACATCTTCAGAGCTTAGGACACCATCCGATGGCATGTTTTCTTGGAGCTCCCACTGCCATTTTCCTACCTCCTCCAAAGCAGTGGGCAGCAAGTCCTGCTCTGACATCTCTAACATTACAGCAAGGTGAAAGTTGGCTCATCTGCTCTGCCATATTTCAGAGCAACAGCAGAGAGCTCCCTTGCCTACTGCAGAAGTTGTTGAGTATCCCTTCTAGATAATTTTCAGCACTACATGCTGAAACTGCAAGCCCAAATATAGCCTCCACCTACCAGTAGGATGTCCTACAGTAACAGTCGTCATCACCACCACAATTTTCTTGGCAAAACAGAAAGAAGAGATGCACACAGCCAAAAGAGAGCTCAGGTAAAATTTAGGCACTAATATCCAAAATTGCAACATGTAGTACTTTGTGCCCATCCCCACGCATGCTTACTTCCCCACTGAGACCCCATCCCCAAAATCCACAGTCCCCTGTGTCCTCTAGACTTCATTTCTGGACAAGCCCTGGGTAGCAGCCCAGGATGAAGAGCCTGAGCAGCTCAACATCCACCTTAGGCCTGAACCCTGTGCAGATTCACAAACCAAGCACCGCTTGTCAATCTCTCCAGAGACAACTCAATCCAGCAAGTGCTCTCAAAAAATCTAAAAATGCAGCAGCAGCTGCCATCCTCTTTCAAAACAGCTCTGTTTAACCAAGAGCATTCCCGCCGCCCCTCTTGCTGCCAGCTACGGAGACCTACCCTTCCCTTTCACCAGCTCTGGCATTCATTTGACCCCTTTAGAAAGTGAATTTAGCTCACTAAACTGGCAGAAACCTAACCCAACAAAACAAAACAAATCAAGAAAAAGTGAATAGTTTTCACCACTTAAGTGAACTAATGGATCAGACACATCCCAGAGATGACAGAAGGGAGACAAATGGAGCATGTGCCCAGGAACAGGCTTGCCCCTTTCACCAGCAGCAAGCTCGTGGGCTGACTCACCCGCCTCATGAAACCTCACCCGCAGGAGAGGAGAAAGCCTGTCAGAGGCCAGATAAACTAGAGGAGCAGGGGAGATAGCGTGGGCTCTTTCCAGTCTTGCTGCAGTGCTGGAGGGCCCAGGCCACCAGAAAAGAACTGATTGAGAATAAGCCTGCCCAGAGGAAGGCTGAGACACGAACTGGCTTCAAGTCTGATCACCCACCAGCTCAGACATGGAAGGAAGGGCAGGAAAGGCAAGGAGGTTGCCAAAAATCAGTTCCTGGAGAAGGAGCTGGACAAGTCATGTCTTTTAAAGGATAATGATGCTGTAGCTGGCAGTGAACACAAAACTGATTTGTCCTGCAATAAGAAAATTAAGGAGCAATCACATCAAAGTTTGCCACAGCCGTTGAGGGCATTAAGGGCTGAGCCAAAAGGAAAGCCAATCTAATGCGGTAAAACTGGAAGAGTTGCAACATTTTCTGATCAGTATATACAACCGAGAAACATCAGAGAGCTAGAAGTCTGGGTTGACAAAGCAAGTAAATAATTTGTCAGAGAGAAGAACCTGCCCCGTGTTAAATCTATGTATGGATATAATTGACCACATTTCATCTTAGGAGAAAAGAAAAGTTGTGGCTAACTTCAAAGGAAACTGAACAAAAGTATCTCTAATGATTAATGAATTAGCATCGTTGAGTAAACGAGCTATTCTGAATGCTTGCCCAGAGGCAGTCATGGGAAAGTTTCCAGAACTATTGTCATTTTTCCTGGAACTCATTGACTTTAAGGACTCCACAGCTGCAAGAATTGTGTGAGCATTTCAAGACTGTCAATTTCACCACTGATTTTCTGAAAAATTCTTCCTGAACTGATTTTTATTGGTTTCAGCTGGGGAATCCATTGCACCCAGCCAGGAAATGCCACATGCCTCCTAAGCTACTGCTCTATTCTTCTTGCACTGATGCTATCAGAGACTCAAATTCACTGCAGGGAGAACACTGGCGGCCAAATTTGCCCTCTGATGTATGCACGCAGCTCCCATAGAGCTAATGCAGAATTTTTTTCTCCTTTGATGCTTCTTATAAAATGCAGTTTAAAGAAGCCTGGAAGTATTGCATTAGAACAGGGAGTTCACACTATTGGTGGTCCCCATTGTCATTAACACAGTTAGTGGCATTCCAGTGAAAAACACAGAACAACTCTTTTGTTTGTTTGTTTTATAAGCAAATCCTTCTTGCTCAAACACTGCCAAAGATGGAACTTCAGCATCTAAACCCGACGTACACCAGCAGTGATCCGCTTCGCCTGCTTTCCAGAGCAGCCTAACCTTTTAGGCGCCTCAATTCGTCAGGCACTTCCCTCCTCCGCCCGAAGACTCCCCAGACAACTAATTTACAGTCATATGTTCACTCCCAAAAGGAGTTAGAGAGGGTGTCTCATTCCTCCTCCCTCCTCTCTTACTCCCAGCCATGCATTGTGATGTTCCTGGGACCCTTGTTTGTGTGCCACTGCTCACAACAAAGCAGAAAATCACACGCTTCTTTGCTGGGCTCGTTTTCTGCCACTTTAGCGAGTTGAGTCAGCTCCCACAGGGGTCTCAGTCCCACAGCCAAGCCAAAATAAGTGGCTGGAGCATGGAAACAGGGAGTGAGACCACTCTTCTGGGAGCACCTACCCTTTTCTCTCATGAAGCTGGTTGCTCAGCTGCCAATCCATGTTTGAGAAGCTCCACTTCTGGGGAGAGGCGAGCTTATTTCAGCTGAGACATCTGCTGCAAACCTGCAAGTAGAAGACAACCCAGGATCTACCTCTAGCCCCAGCAAAACCTGAAAAATGAACTAAAGCCACGGCTATAGTTAACGGCAGTCACTGACTCTTGGAAACCCAACATCAGGCAATATAGTTCAGTTGGCTTGGTTTTTTCTTTGATATACAGAATAGTTTTTTTTCTATAAAGTCTATTAGGGAAAGACAAATTAGAGTAAATCATTAAAGTAAATACATATAAACATAACTTCCCACTGAAGAAATGTAAGCCAAGACATGCGACTTGGAGCAGAACTGAAATCCACGCCTGCCTGCTGTTTTTTGCTCACCTTAGCGAGCACACACCAGTGGTGTGTTGCTCTGCAGAAGTGCTTTGGTCCTGTTGTGAGCCTCCAATTTTCAGTGGAGCCAGGAAGCTTTGATCACAGCTCCTTCCTGAACGCATTCTTGTGTGCTGGAATAGCCATGTGAGGGCCCTTGATGGGAATGAGTGCTGAGAGCAGAAACAGAAACTCATTTAGTTTGATGTGACAAAACTTCTCCTCAGACAAATGCTCCATGGTGGTCCCATGGTAGGAACATGTGCAGAATGCCTTGCTGAAGTAATAATACTGAAGTAATTTCATGCCTCCACCCACTTTCAGGCCTCTCATTAATACAGACCCTGGAAATTTGTCATCCTCAACTGGTATAAATGGATGCAGTTTCTCTGACATCAGTGAAGCCATGCTAACTTACCTTTCAAATTTGCAGAGGATCCAGTCCTCATGCTCCTAGAGTTAACTCTTTTAAGGAGCTTTATTTGGAGTCCTAGTTTCAAATCAGGGCTTGTTCTTCAAGAAGTCTAACCTCCCCCAGTTCACAAAAATGACCACTCTTTGCTATCCTGTGACTAGAGAATAAACCTATGGACTATCTGTATGAAATAATATGTTTTCTTGCTTCACAAAATAATCAGCCAAGATCTGTAGAAGACCACTCTGTAGAAGTATCCTCACACAAAGACTAGACTTCATGTTTGAATATCCACAAATCTGACATCCACAAATTACAGAGACACAACAATAACATCTGGAGCATGGAAACCAATGTGTGAACTTTTACTTTACTTTCTGAAGCACTGTTACTTTGTACACATGAATTTGGGTTCTTAAAAGTTCATTTCTTAAACAAATAGCTTCATCACTTTACAATTGCCATCAGTAACCTCTCCGTCCTTGCCACATATATACACACCCCATTCTTTGCATTGTACCAAACCACTGGCAGAATTTCTCAGCAGGTCCAGCAATTTTTCAGGCATAGAGAGGGTCTAGAACACCCTGGCCACCACCATTACAGGGTAGAGAAGTTATGGCAAATCATTATTCTGTCAACAGAGACCAGCAGCATATCCACCAGGAGTCTTGAGTGAAAGGCACTCACAATCTGAGTTTAGACCTGGTTTGTGTAGTACGATGGATCATCTCTAAAAGAACTCGGAAAGCAACATAAACAGGAACAAAGAGCTTGACGTGATATTTAGGCTACTGCTCCAAATGGCTCTTGCTTCTTTGCAAGAAGAGGCTGAGTACCCTATAGTCAAATATCTTACTTGCAATTCTGGTATTCTGGAAAATCTGAAATTGATGCCGAACGCTAAACCTGCTAAGCTGTTTAAGTTTGATGGGATGCATTAGGTGGGGCCAGTTCTCTAGTAACTGGATATTGACTGAAATATATTGAAACACTGTTTAGCAGCTATTTTATTAAACAAAGTACAATCACAACCAGGTTTGCTATTTTTCTGTGGCCAGTGGAAAAAATGAGCACATTAGGGAACTTCATTGCCCATCTAGAATGTGACATTTCACACTGGAGCAGGATGGAAATCACGTAGATCACTGCCAAGCATGCGAGCTTGTTCTTAAAAGATCTCTCATACTCAAACTAATTTTAGAATGAAGAAAAAGCCTGCTTCACACTAATCTGCAGTACAGAATTTCCAGTGAAAATCTTCTACTTTCCTCTTTTATACTTCTTTTATACTCCACATACAATTTCAAGCTCCTCAGTGCTACACTAAGTCAAGTTCTCAAAGCATCAATGCACTGTGAAAGAAAATGGGAACATGCTACACAAAAAAAAAAAAAAAAAGTTTTGCTAAAATGAAGTTGATCCTGTTTCTATTATTATTCCTGTGAGCTGACTAACATTTTAAAAACTAAAAAATACTTTACCTTATTGAGGAGTTTTGCCAGAACTACAAACTAGAAAACAGATTTTTAATTCTATCTTTCAAATTTATGGTGATAAATTTCAAATCAAATGAGTTTAGTTTTGTGTTTCGACTGTTTCCACAGGCTTTCTCCCCAGTAGTCCACCATTCCAGTATCTTTCCTCACATCCTAAGCTTTCTATTAACAAAGATGAATATCTTCGCACACTGGCTTGCTAATGTAACGAGAGTTTTAAATCAGAACTGGTGGAGACCAGAAGTTGAAGTCCTCAAGGAAGCATTAAGCAAGAACAACCAGCAGGAGAGGCTTAAAATCATCAAAGATAAAACTGCAATAAGGTTTTAGAAGGCTAAAGTAGGATGGTGGTCAATGAATTGTGTCTTTTCCAGGAAGGAAGTAATGGGAAAAAGAACACTATGTTGGAAGTCTTATCGTAAGATCAGACTTATGACTTCATTGGCATAAGAGAATTGACATATTTATAGGAGGCTGTAGTTTGTTCAAGCAAAATGGACAGGGAAGCACATATATACTTTCTGCAAGATCCAAACAGAGAGAGATCTGTTGCTTTAAGGTCTTCAGACAATGTTAAAAAGGATAGAGGGCTAGTGGGGCTGCCCTTGATTAGAACACAGCATAATATGACATAGGGAAATCCACATGGCAAGCCTTGAGGTGATCGTAATCAAAATGACCTCACCTGTACAATTTAGTGCTAGCAGGAGACTTTTATTTCCCAAGCTTTAGTTGAAAAAGGAATATTACAAGACCTGTCTCATCTATGTTAGTCAAATACTCAATACTTCCATACTCACTGAAGAGACATAAGTTCTTGGCAAGAGCTATTAATCCAAGACTGATATCATAGAATGGAGTGGATCATTCCTGGATGTGGCTCCCTGACCAGAGAGATAGCCTGGACATCTGGCCTGGGCACTGAGTGTCTCGATGTCTACAATACGTGAGCAGACTCCTCCCCAGGAAGTTCTTGGAACGTGTCTGCCCTGGGATGAAAAGGAGAGAAGTTGTCTGGACTCCACTCCAAGGAGTAGGGAGGAACAAGATAAGGAAGAAAGGAGTGTAATTTTGACTGTGGATTCTTTAGAAGAAGAGGCAAAGTGCATAAAAAACTTCAGGGAAATGGCCATCAAGAAATGCCATTTTAACAGATAAGGAAAATAAAAAGAGTCCTGTAGAACTGGCAGCCCTTTAAAGAAGCAATGACAAGGACACTATCAAAAAGCATCTCTACATCTGCAGTAATTCTTCCACTCCATGTCTCATCATCAGATGGTGGCATAGACCTTCAGTAAAGATGTGAGCAGCCTTCAGGGAGTCTGGAGAAGAAGTCTAGAAATAGGAGGAAAATGAGGAAATATTGAAGGACCTCAAGTTATTGATGTCTAGAAAAGAACAGACTGATCTGCAAAATCATGGCAGTTCTTTAAAGATAAGGTAGCACAAAGTAAAGAAATTAACCAGTTATCACGAACAGCTCATTTTGAATTGGCCAAGAATGTTCTGTATTTACAGGAGGTTTAGTTTTTCAGATGTTACAGACTTCTTTCTCTGGCAAGGTTGGTGAGGCGGTGCAGTGGAAACTCAACAGTCCCAATCTATTAACAGAGAATTTTAAGAAAAGAATCAATGCCTGCAATGAACGTTTGTATATAATTGCCTGGAGTAGATGAGCTCTTTCAGTCATTTCCCATAGCAGTCTTACTTCACAACTAAAGAAGGGTAATTTTAGCCTAGAGATGTTAATTTCTCTTGACTCTCTCCATTGTCAGTAGAGAACAGCTCCTTTAGAGGCAGATTCAGAACAAGAGTAGCCTCACTAGCTTAACTCGTGGATAGTCCCAATAGTTCCCCAAAGCTGAGCATATACATCCTGATCTCTCCACTACTGCTATAAATAGCTTCATGCTCCTTCCAATACGCTTATGATCTCCCCTTCCTTATCTCTTCAAATGCCAGACCTCAGCCTGTGAATCCCATACAAATTCACATTCCTTCTCACTGTTATCCTTGCTCTGTATTTCCTAGTTCTGAACCAGAGCAATTTATCAAGAATTTTTACAAAACCTCTCAGACTGGCAGGGTTGTGTATGAGGAATGCCATGGCCTTAATTACAGCCAGATCCATTATTCAGAAAGTGCAATTACAGTATCACAAGTGTCCTTCGTCTCCAATTTTTTTAATCAGCATTAACTGATTGGCAGATACTGGTGCTCTCTGCAACATTCCCACAGGTTTGAAAAGTAGCCACAAGCCAGCAGTAATTCTCAAATACTTGCACAGAAAACATGTGGTCTCTTCGCCTTCCAAAAAAGCCTCAGAGTCTCTTCTAAATTAGGTATAGATTAATAGGGCACATCGCCCAATAGTAAAAACAAAACAAAACAAAAGATGATCTCTGACAGACAGAGGTCAACAATAACAACAGGCCCACAGCCACTCTCAGGTTTCTGCCAGGGACAGGGTTCAGCTTTCACTGTACGAGTTGCTTGCGGGTTCAGTGACCACAGAACATGCCCCTGAGCCACCAACTTTCCTAAGAGTGGACTGGCTGCAAACCCTTTCTCCTGCTCCTATCCTGTGCACATGCTTCAGTCCCTATGGCATGTGCAGGACTGACTGACACGTGACAGAGGTCATTCAGGGTGAGAGCACAGGCGCTGCCTGAATCTCAGATGCACACATGCAACCCCCATCACTTCCCCTAAAATCAAATTAGAGAAAAAACACCGTGGCCACCTGTTCATTTCATAAATTGCTTTCACTTGCTAAGAAGCTCTAGGGAACCCCTTGCCCAAACAAGCCCCGGTTCAGAAATCAAGATTCTATCTAAAGCCTCATGGTATGTAGTATAGCACAAAGCAATCCAAAGAAACATGCAGGTTTCAAAATAAGTTAACATGAAGAGTTAACATTCAAATCAAAAGTACTGCTCAGCCTTTCATATCACGGTGTTATTCAGCTTCAGGTTCTCTCCATCATTCTGCCTTGTAAACCACCACGCTGGGAGTCCCTGGGTGAGCAGCAGCAGATGAAGCGATAAGACAAGGCCACAAACAGAATACAGCTGATTTGCCATAACATCGCCCCTAGTCTGCTGGAGGGCAAGAAGGGCTCTGAATATACCAGTGGGGAGTGTAATGATTGAGAAGTAAGCAACAAAGTTCTCTGAAGAGTCAAAGAAGTCCACGGACCATGAGGTCTTCCCTGAGAGATACAAAGCAGTTTCAAGCCAAGGCAGACCACTGGACTTTGAGGCCTGGTAGAGGGATGCAGCAATTCAAGAACTGTGACAGAACCGAGCAAATGGGCAGATACAAACTCACCCACACAGGGACATTAATTCTCAGTAAGACATTATTCTCAACAGCATACCTGCTCACAATCAGACAACCCTTCCATAACATAAGAAAAGGAAAAAGGAGCCTGAGAATGGCAGAGAGAACACAGGCCTTGCTCTGTATAAACAGCAGTGTGAAAATCAGGAGTGATGGCTTTCTGAAAGTACTGAGATAGTGGCCAGAGAACAGGAACTTGCTAAGAGAGAAGAGTGGAGCAGCACTTGGTGAAGAGAAGGTACAGGCAATGGCCCTTTTTCTTAGTGCCAGAACTAAAGATGACATAAGGAAGAGAGGTCAAGAAGCAAGAGATGAATGAAATGGTCATTTTATCCCCAAGAAAAGTCAGCTGGAAATGGATGACTGTTCAAGGAAAAAGTAAAAGCAGTAAATAGGTTTAAAACATACTGAGAAAAGCAAATAGACCAGACACACCTAGTTTATTTTTCTACACATTGATTTGAACTAATTTACACAAGTTAAAATCATGATAAATACTAAGACCCATTCTGCCTAAGAAAACCAACAATGTATTAACATAAACCATGCCAAAAGAATACTGAATGCTCCATAGGAATGCTATTGAATAAGAATGAATAAGAAATATTGAATGCTCAGAGATTGCTATCTTGCTGATGCCTCTATTATTCATGTCATGACCAGAGCTGAACATTCCTATGGAATATCCCCGCGTACCTCCCAGCAAATTTCTGTTTCTTTCCTATTCCAAATTGTGAAGCTTTGTCTCAGTATTTTTAAAATGTTTATCCATAAAAGACAGATGATGCATCTTCCTGAGTTATATGAACAGTCTTTCACTCATCTGTAAAATATTCATCATATTTATGCTTTTATAACAAAATTGTTTTGAAACATTTTCAGGTGCTGGTCTATGGCTTTCTGCACATAAATTCTGGATACAAATAGCAGCAGGATCAAACAATGTACTGGCATTTCCATTAGTCCATGATCATGTAACTGCCAACTCTATTGGACCAGCAATGGCAGGTTTTTGTGTCCTATAATTTAAGACGTGGATGTAAGTAGTCAAGGGTGTAAAAGTAGACTGTCAGATTGTTTCTGAATATAAATGCTACAGAGCGCACTGCTGCAGCTCCTTTGCCGAGGTGATTTGGACTTAACATGAACCAATTTTTCATGAGTTCTCAGAAAGTATGTAGACAACTGAATGGTAGCCAAAGCTCCAGCATGAAGGTAGGCTGAAGCACAGGAAGAGAAGTGTAATAGTAGCAATATATAATTTATTCCAGTATCCCAGTTACACTTGTATTTGCTTTCATCTCTACCCAGATATTTTCCTGCACTTTATAAAGAAATGTCAAGCACATTCCTAATCTGGTGTTGAGTGTAATCCGACATTTGGAAAAGTTTGGTAACTAGAAGGTGAGGTCACATACACCCTTGAGAGCATCTGGATACTTCAAAGGATGAAGTTACCAAGCAAGCAGAAATTATTTTTGCAACTTGTGCCACAATACCAAGACCACGTCTTTCTCCATTATTCCTGGATGGAAAACAGTCTTCATTCAAATAGTGATCTTCAAAGACAGGCAGCCAGAGGTCCCTAGCAGATAACAGGGTGTTTTCAGTTAGCACCCAAAAACATTGGAAAAAAAGAAAACTACTGGGTAAATTTCTAAAAGAGGGGGAAGGATTCTCCATGCAATGCCCCAAATAATGAGTGACATAGGAACAGGTGAGTGACTTTATATGATGGCAGAATAGCCCAGCTACTTCCAGAGGGACCACAAAAAATACAGTAGGATCCAAAGCCTTCTCCTGGGTTCCCTTCCCCACCACCCTCCTGACCAGCAGTAGTTCTGTGGGCCTCTGTCTTTAACCTATCACCAGGTTCCTGCTGTCCTTTCCCTGAATACAGGCCCCTTTCTTCTCCTGTTACCTACTTTTGAGTAGCATCTCACCACAGACAGAGGGAAAAGAGGAACCAGGGAACACCTCATTGCCTCTGGCCCTCACCACTTCTGCCTCCCTCCCCCAAACCCCTGGCACCAGGACTCCTCACACCTTAGCTTTCAGCCTGGCCAGCATTGTGCATGTGGCCCGTGCTCTTCCCCCATAGCACCTCATAGCACTGTGGGCCTTCCTTAGCTCCTTTCCCATCAGAGGCCAGCTCTACTCAGATTCCCTCAGCCCTTCTTACCCTTCCCTTTCCTCTGCCACTTTCTGAAAGATCCCTGTACTACTTCATGTAAGTAAATAACCCAGTCAGCACTGTCTCTAGCCTATCCATCACTAGAGATGAAGTCACCTCCCCCTGCTCTTCCACAGCTTCATTTCCATTCCCTTCTTCCCTGCTCACAATTCTTTCTATAGAGCAGGCAGCTCGAAACCTCATTTTTAGCCCCTGGCAGGCAAGGCAGCTTGCTTTGAAGAGTGTCCCTCCACCATATTTAATCCAGACCCTTTAGCCTTCTGGGGATAAGTTGGTTTTGTGGGTAGTTTGAGCACTAAGAGCACAAACATAAATGTCAACTGAGTTAAGCTGCTCCTGAGGTTAAATTGCTGTCCTAAATCACAGCTCCCCTTGTTTTGGAGCTAACTGCCTCCCCTCCTTACAACCAGGATGGAGTCAGTACCTTACACCTGCCAAACAGACAGGACACTGCAAGAACCAGAGCGTTCTAAATTTGCTGATGAGAGGGGTTGCGAAGAAGACTGGTACCACTTGAACAAATGAGATCAGTCCAATTAATACTGGCCTTTCTAATTATTCTTTCAGATCTATCCCTTTAGTAGATGAGAAATATTTGTCAGGAAAGATACTCCCAGGTTTTGGTTTTGAGTTGGACCCTGTAGTTAATATTTTTCTTTAAATTCCACGGCCTGTTTTCATTCCTGAATACATTTTTTTCTTTTTTTTTTTTTTTTTTCCAAAAAAGCCCACGAAAGCTATTATTAAATGTTCATCTGAACACACATATTACATCTTGTGCGCTGCCTTCTAGCAGAATGCTTTTAATTGAAAGGAAAACCCTGCCTCCTGCTAGGTTTGGGTGGGCTGCAATTAGTTCCATACTAGTTAGTTTTGCCAGAAAGTCATATAACTCTTCTACAGAGGCATTCACATTCTGGTCCAGCTGCAAACAATATGCTGAGTCAGCAAAAAAAGGAAGCAAAAAGGAATTTCTCATTGAATTAAGAATCTGGTCTGTCCTCAAATCTTAAAATACGCACTGGATTCCAATGGCCCCAGGGGATCATCGCGCTGGTTGTGCCAGCTACTGACACTTGCATGGGACCCGTGAGCCTACAGCGATGTTGCAACCTCCACCCTGCAAGGAGGAACGGGGATCCATCACCCACCAGCAACACCTTGCAAGCTCAAGATGCAGTCCTGCATTGACAGTAAAATAAAAAATGCCCCCTCGTGCCCGAACCATAATGCCTCAGTGAAAAAAATGTTGTTTCTGTTCCTTACCTGCAGAGAAAGCAAAATCCACCACCCTACCAGTATGATGCAGTGATTGAAGCAAAGAGCAAAGCATGCGGAACATCTCAATTTTGGCAAATTCAGACAAATCAAAGTTGGAGGAAACCTTTTCCTGCGTACTTCTGGTTTATTTGATGCCAACAAAGCATGAAATAGTCTTAACAGTCTGTTATGTTTTGGTGTAACATGAGGATCTCGAATCTCTTGACGAGTATAAGCTTGAGTTTCAGTTCACTGATTGGTGGTTTCTTGGATTAGTCCAAGAAATGTATTTAAACAGCATGTGCAGCGGAAACCCTTTTCAGTCATGAACCTTCAATGGCAAACGTCTGGAAGTGGGCATCGGATAATAAAACCAACATTTAAGCAGCTCTTTATAATTTCCAAAGAGGTGGACATTGTATCTGGAAGATGCTTATCCTTTCACATGTGGCTAGGTATCTACTAAGATTATTTTACGTTCTAACAGAAATCCAGCAGTTGTAGGCACTTTCAAGAACTATCGTTTGTGTTACTAAACCAGAAAAACATTTACGTTGTGACCATTGAATCTGGGGGGGTTTCCACATCCATTACTTGGATCAGCACAGTCAGTTTTCTAGCACAACGAACACTGCAACGAAGGTTCAGAGCAGTGAGCCTACACTGAGGTAATTCTTTCACATGCTTCTCATGGTAGTAATAAAAGATGCCAGGTAAATTCTACATTATTAACTAGAACTAAATGGAAAGCCTCTTTTTCATGTGGGAAGTGTTCTATGGAAGAAAACCTTTATTTGCATTTTCCTTTGAAACTGTAGGTTTTAAATGTTTTAAATTCTTAACAATTTTAAAGGAGTGTTTTATTCTTTTTACACCAAAAAAAAATCAAAAAATAAATTAAAATAATTTACTAAATTAAAATAATTCAAAAAATATTTAATTCGGACACATTGATTCGACATGAAAAACGCCATTAGATGTAATTTGTTGCAGGGAAATTGAAATTTTCCAGTGGAAATAACGCTATAAAAATTCAGCTTCAACAAAACAGCATTTTTGGTGAGAAAATATTCTGCGCTAAATACTGTGGCCAACAGCAATTACAACTTTTCCAAAAGTCTGTGAGAGCTACAGTGAATTTTGGAACCTTTTAAATATCCCAGCGAATACAGTAATAATGTTGTACAGCGAAAGAGTGTGAAAGGATTACGGTGAAAGGGCTGTATCCCGACAGCACCTGAATATAAACAACGTGTTTGTTTAACTGACAACAGCTTCCCCATACACGATTTTAAATTTGCAGAAAATTATAAATAGATAGCACTTTCACTGAAAGCATTAAATTAGCCAACGGGGTACTCAACTTTGTAATGTGGAGCAATGTGGAGTGATAATGAACACCATGTGTGTGCGATAATGGGGTCTGCAGAAAATAGATCTGGCCAGCTGAGTGAAAAGGAAATGCTAAAGAAGAAAAAATCTGAAGTCCGAGCCAAAACAAGTGACCTAGAGAAGCAAGTAAAGGTTTGTATTTAGGGCAGGCTAGAGGCCTGAGAGAGATCAGCAATTCAGCAGGGTATTTTTAAGCATATGCTCAAGGCCCTCCTTATTCAGCAGGAAACTTAAGCATATGCTCAGAGGTTAAGCATCAGCTAAAGTCTCATTGATGTCAATGGGTCTTAAACACATGCCTAGAGATACATGTGTGCTGAAGTGCTTTTACAAATAAGAATGGACTGGGGATCAGGGCCTCAGTCCCCTGGTATTTCATTGCAGGCTAACCCTGCAACCTCCTGGCTTTCCAAATTCTTCAGAGTAGATCTCATTTATTATACTCGCAGGACCAGACTTAAACGCGTAAGAACTTGCATTACTGTACATAACTGCCATTGGCCCTTTGGTACTGAAATAAATAGTAGAGTACAGATAAACTTATAAAATGCCAGTAACTTTTATTGTAATTTGCCCAAATAATTCTCTTAGTGATAAAAATGAAAGCATAAAATAAACAGAAATGCAACTTTGGAGAAAGTCATTTAGTATTTCCATTACTGATGTCAGAAAACTTCCACAGGAATGAATTTAAAGATAAAACTGAATCAAATGATTAATTTCTGTTTTTTAATTTTTGTTTCAACCGATGGATATGTATTTCCTTGTGACCTTCACTGCCTGAATAGCCCACTTAAAAATTGCTTAGCTGGCTGGGCATCACTGTACAATTAAACAGCCACACTGCTTCTTTGCCAAGCCAGTTTTATGAAGGCAGATTGCAAAGCATTAATCTGCGCTGATGCAGATTTATAAATATGCAACAGTTGTTCCCTGAACCTGAGATGACAGAATAGAATTATGAAGGAATCTCCACAAATTTTAGATATTAGATTCTAACATGGCTTCTCTTTCTTTCTCCTTCTTTAAAACTGCATGAAAGTATACCTTAAAGTGGCAAGGGGGTTTATATGGTTAGATTACTAATGATATTAAGTATTTTTTCCATGCAGCTAAATAGAGGATTTGAAATGATCAGTAAAAATCCTTCCTGTGCATTTCAGTGAACCTGAACAACCACTTGGTCTCTACATTTCACAATTCTCTGAGGATAAATAAGCAGTGAAGGAAATGGTCATAAAGACGTGCTATAGGGCCAGCTGAAAACTCCTGTAGGTGGAATCTGTAAGCGATGGCCGTTTTTAAAGCACCCTTCATGTGACAGGAGCAAACTGGGGTGCATTTGAGCGGCTGGACTGGGCCAGAGTACTGCTGAGTGCAACCCAGCGTTGCTACAGTAGCAGTTACCTCCCCGCCTCCATCGTAACAAAAAGCTGACTTCAACAACCCCAAAAGGCCAACTTCCTCATTAAAATTTATTAAAGCAGGCAGAAAAGATACTGTAAAAGTCTGGTAATCAGCTTTGCACGTGCGTCTTCCTTGTGTCATGTTTTAAACTGGAGAGCATTGCCATTTGGCATTTCCTGCAAAAACACTGAGGAAAAGCCACAGCAATATAGTATTTCTTCCATGGATGTTAGCATTTGAAAGACTCACAAAAGCGGCTAACATTCAATTTCTGGTTAAAATTTGCTCACGTTTTTGCTTTGTTTTTTCAGATGAAGACAACCTGGTGAAAGCGTTCCCACATTCCTCTTTGCACATTTGCCATGACAAAACTTAGCTGACATAGGTGAATTTGCATTCTAAGCCCATGCACGTTAGCGCAACTTCGTTTCGAGTTTCTGCCTCTTCATTAACTATGGAAGAGCACCTCTCCTTTCTTGCCCAAGCAAGCTGCTGGTTATCATTCCCATCCCTCCCGCTGGTTGAATACCACATGATGCTGGCCTAGCATAAATACAAAACAGGTTCCTATGGAATCTCAAATACTGTTTGTACATCCTACCACTGACCACAGCGGAACAATGGTGTGCCAATGATATGGAAAAAAATAACTCTATTTGCTTGCTCTTTCTGTGCCTCTGTCTGAAATATACCTAGCTCCAAAACTATTATTTATAGTTATGAGGTGACAACTGAGAGCTAGCAGTCTGCTGAGTGAAAAAATGTTTGCATTTATCCCTCTTAGAGATATCCTATATATACTCACACACACACACACACATGCAACAGCTATTCATACTGGATAAGGAGATGTACCTAATCAACTACAGTGCTTACTCGGTGATAAGAAAAGGAGTTCTTTATTTTGTGCAAGTTAAGTGACGCAAGCTTCATTTTTAAGAGTGCTCAAATAGAAAAAATAACTTTTAAGCAAAGCCTATAGCTGGACTAGCATTGCATAAAACACTGAGAAGTGGTGGTAAAAGCTTTCTGTGAATACTCTTGCCTATCATTTTGAAAAAAAAGAAATCACCTCTTCTAAGCTGCTTGAAAACTGTATGTTATTTGAAGTCAAAATCTTTATATTTTTTTCACATAATCACAGAAATGTTATTGGGAATGCTTCTAGAGGTCATATAATCCAACTGCCTGCCCAGAGCAGGACTACTACCAGCACCAGATCAAGTCAGCCATGGTTTTGTTTAACCAAGTCCTGAAAATCTCCAGGGAGGTATTGCACCTGCTCCCTGGGCAGCCTGCTCCAGTGCTGCACTGCCCTCCAAAGAGAAAAGCTTTCCCTAACTTCCACTCTAACCTCCTAAGCCATTTGTTGTTGTAGCCCCTTGTTTTGCCACTTAAAACTGTCAAGAACAAATCCTTCCTCTCCTTGGGCTCTCTGGATCAGCTGGCAGAGCTGGGCCAGCCTAAGACAGCAGCACCCCACCGTGTGCCTTCCCCTGTCCCAGAGGTGACCACCCTCATGGCAGGGATGGCAGAAACTGGTGCCTCAACACCCCTCTTCTCTCATCTCCTTCACCATGGGGGCAGTCACTTCCAGCCGCAGCAGGTGGCAGACAGTCGGGGCTATAAAGCCTGCCGCCACCATACCTAAGCCCCTTGAAGTCCATTTCCAGATAGATGCCATCTCTGAATTTCACAGCATCTCATTACTCCATCATTTTTCCCCAGGAACAGATCATTTCAGGAAAATATGAAAAACAGTCCTATGATCAGATGCAGCGTAAGCCGCATGACTGCTGCCCTTGATTTAAGAGGAGCAAAAATCCCTGCAGAAGTCTTTCCAGCAGGCGGGCATTTAATGGTTCTTGTGAAAGTGTGAGCACATGAAAAAAGGGACACCGATAAGATAAAGTACTTTTGAAACAGACAGTCAACACCAGACAGTTTAAAGCAATGTTCTAGCCAAGTAATTACAATTGTTCTCTGTCATAATTTCCCATGTGTAAGAAAAGAAAAAAAAAAAGGCAAAAAACAAATATGTACTAATCTGCTAGTCTGAACCCCAGAAAACCTGCTGTACAGTCCTCCTCCAGGAGGGTTAGAAGTGACGTCAAAACAGGAGGGCTGTGCTTTTCTAAGCACACAAAACGCTTAACGATCCACATTGGTTCTTGGCCTCTGACCACAAAGATCCTAAGACACGTGGCTATTGACCCTCTTAAGAGCATGACCAGTTTTGGCCTTTTCATCATTAGTTCAGCGTGTACTTCCCTTCTTAAGGTGGCAGAGAGAATTACAGAATGGAATAGCCTTACTCTAACAGCCTCATTTCCACCCAAATCTCAGTCCTCTGAGCGTAGGAACGTTCACTCAATGTTTCCTATTGACTGGAAGCAACTTGTCTTTCCTATTCCTTTAGGTAGTTCCAGGCTCAGTGTCTTGTTCGTTGGATTGTTGTCCAGAAGCTGCCAGCGCTGCCCAACTTCCACCACAGGCTAGGCAAAGGGACTGAGATGGGATTTAAGTATCTGAGTGTCCACATGTCCTGCAGCAGGTGACAACTGCTCAGCTCTGCTCACCTCAGCACCATATATCCAGCCAAGGGACTATCTGTGCCTACAAGCTTCCCGTAAACCTTTAGGAGCACATCACATACACCACACAACCTCTTGCCAGACAGTTCCTGCTGGGTATGCCAGGCCATTAAAAATGTTTCTTGTTCCCAGCATAGAAACATTTGACCTGATGAAGACAAATCAACTTTTGGCATGTCCTCACTTGAATCCTCCCAACCCACAGTTTGTTTTCATACTCTTTGCTATCAGTGGAGACATTTTAACAAGCCACAGAAAAGGTCTGGATGCGTTTGGTTGGTTAAAAGCATTTCTGAATCTACATTGTAAACAGAGAAATGACTCAATATTCAGCAGTACCTCCTAAAACCCCAAGTACACAACAGCACTCTGCATCCAAGAAAAAAGAGAGTCGTAGTCTAAAAAAAATCTTTACTGTCATCTGGGTATTTCTGTCATCTATATGAGATACAGTAATGTCTTTTGTCTTATTTGCCCTTGCAAATAGTATGCAGGCAAATTCTAGAAAAGTAAAATCTACATTAATAAACTTATGCCTATTATGACAATGTAAAGGAAACAACCTTCCCTCTTGTGCTGCAGGCAACTTAGACTATCTCTGAAACTGCCTACACGTGTTAGCTTTTCAGCCATCAGCCGACACAGGACATTAGTGGCAAAGGACAGCAAATTCTCCCCAGAACTCTTCTGGAGAACCACAGATTAGGGCTGGGATTTGGGATTTTGGGTCAAGTTAGATGTCAACAGAGTTCATACCAACACAGAAGCATGGAGCAATTTCAACACCGCAGAAACCATTTCACACGGTCACTGAAACTCATTCTAACAGTAGCGTACTGGAGCTAAACTGAACAGCACACCCAGTCCAAATCTGTCTCCCCTAAAAAGAGGCAAAGGGATCTATCTACCTGTTAAAATGTCACTGATGCTGGTGCATGAACCCAGGAAGGAGTGCAAGATAAACACAGATGGGAACACTGGGAAGAATAGGGAGCCCAGACCAGACACCAAACAAGAATCCTACTCCTGAGGTATTGGAGCATACATGTAGCAGTGCCTGCTGTTCCCTTGGCTTGGATATGTTCCTTTTTCATGCATCTCTCTCCATGCGATCTTGATAGTGTTACAAGTGGAGTCCTATAATCAATTGCATGAAGTTCCCTCTTCTCAAGGAATAAACACTAATAAACTTGTGGCGCAGAGGCTTGGAAAAAAAAAAAAAAAAAGTATGACAAGGTTACTCCTACTTTCCATGCCTGTCTTAGAGTCAGGGATTGCCATCAGAACTTTTTAGAAAATTTTAGAAAACATACAAAGCTCCTAACAGGAAAAAAAATTGGTAGTTGATTTGCTGTTTTTTGTGAGTGTTCTGTTATAAACTCAGAAATTGCACTGTTTTCAAGTTTTTGCTTTTGCAAGGAGAAAAAAGTGCTCCCTTCCAGTAGATAGAAGCGCAATGAAAACAAAGAAATTTGTACTTCAGAAGTGTTTCTCATAGGGGAAAAAAAAAAAAAAAAAAAGACAACTACGAAAAGACATACAAGGTAGAATTTGCAGAGGTGTAAGATCATATGAAAGGAAATATTAAAGCTTACCACACTTCTCTGCTAAGCACACACCTAAGCTATCTGACTGCCTCTTCTCTCACATATATCCAAATAAGCTATACTTATGCAACTGTGAGTTAGAACATTCTACACTATACCAGACACAGACAGCATCTTGACCCAAAATAACACCCTTATATGGACGCTAAGGACATTGCTAAAGAAACACAGACCCTATTGTTAATCATTTCTTTTAGCAAACTTCCTTCGCAGCCTAGCTAAGCACCATATTAAATTGTTAAGAAATAACTAGAACTACTATGCTGCAAGTCACTTTCAAATCAAGTGCATCAGTTATACGGTATTTAGCACAGTGCTGTAAAGGGTGGTAAATGGAGGTGTCATAAATATCTGACTTTATCATCTGTTGACTCATAATCCAGATGCCAATGGGATATAAATCATGTAAAGCATGTTTCCAGATTAGGAAAGTCTGACTGTTCACTATTGTTCTAGCAAACCACATTATTTCTTTGTAGGATCAGGAGTGCCCTCTGATGGTTACTGTCTATTATTGAGACAGAAGAGTTGAATATGGAAAGTAGCACATCCTAAATTGTGTATTCAATACAAAGTGTTCTCAGTTCCTGCACTATAAATTTTCGGCCTTCTGTATGCTTAAATGTTTTAATAACCTTTTTTTTTTTGTGTAGATTTCTCTTTCCAGTTCAATTATTTATATTGATATTAAAGGGTACACACACATTCGGGATGCATGAGAAAACTATTTATGCATACACTTCTAAAAGAAATGAGTTGAAAGAAGTTTCACACAAATTAGAGAATTTCTATAGTAGGCACTGAAAAAGGTCTTTAAAGACTCTGACAAATTCAGACACCTGGAAACTCAGATATTCAGCTAAATGTCAGAAAACAGGATACAACTGGAAAAAACAGGCAAGCTCTCTGAAGAAGCACTTATGTGCCCAAGTGCTTGCACTTATTTTTCCAGCTATATAAGCTAGTCCAATAAAACACGTTAACTCTCTCAGCAAACCCTGCTTCACATATTCTTAGAACATTACATACAGAACAGAACTGTAAGAAAACAGGAAATCAATTACTTGTTTCCCCCACCTTTGACTTTACCTGTCCTTCAGCTGTTCAGCATCTCAGTGTTATTTACCATTTATTTACCATTTTCAATTTTATCATTTAGAATATCAACTGTCCTCTCAAAACATAGTTAAGAGCTGATATAGAGTCACATACTTGGAGCTTTTTGTTAAGTCAGCCACTATGACCACTACAAAAAAAAAGACGCAAGACTTTCAGTTGAAGAGGTAGCAGGAGTGGAGCTAACATCTCTAGTGAAACAAAATCTCACCAAACTCGTATCAACCACACACTATACACTGGAAAAAGAAACGTAACTATGTAATATCCAAAGCCTTGCAATATTCATAAATTTTATGTTAGTGTTTAATACTAGTCTGACTGCCTGAAGACCCCTAAAAATAGTCAGGCAATATATGAAGAATCGCAAATACAAAGTTACAAATGCAAATACCCACAAATTTCAGAGCAAAACCAATTTCTCAGGCTTGAGGAGAAGGATAGCATCAAGGAAGAGGTGATGCTGGGGAGAAGACAGCTGCGTGCACTTTCCCTATCAACTCTGCTGATAGGCAAAGGCAGCAGCCATTTTGCACCTAGATCTGCTTAACTGTTAGCAAAGCTCTACTCTCCCAGGGCTAATTTATCTTTTTTTTTTTTTTTTTTTTTTTTTTTTTTTAAATCTGAACCAAGTGTCATTGTTAGGTTTTCTCTCTGATAGTGAAAGTAGAAGATAACAGTTTCTGACGAAAGAGACCTGAGGCATGCCTCTTCCATGCCACCCTTTACTTTGGTTCCAGGTCTACTGCAGAACCCAATGATTTTGAAACACAGCAATACTTAGGAATTACTATTCGAGTAATCCTTTTCCACCTGGGATTACCATCAACTGAGGCTCAGCTAGTACTACCAGGGTGGAGAGAGAGGCCATTGCATCACTCCTGTCTGTGACAGGGCATATGAGACATCTCCTCAGCAATATCTGCTCCAAGAGATCTCTGGCTCCACTGTGTGCAGTGTCTAAGCAGCCCAAACCCCAGATGACAGCACACCCTCTGGGGACCTTCCCTAGCCCTAACCCCTGGCCTGCCATCTTCTGAGGGGAGACGCCTGCCATCTTCCAAGGGGGTTTTGCCCCACTCAGGTAGCCTTGCCACTGTCCTTTGCTTATCACAAGGGCTGTCTCGAAGCAGATATTCTGTTGCTGGTTTCACCTCATTCTGAAGGAAAAAACTGTTTTAAAAACCGCTCCTTTTGCACCTGTGGGCTTTCTCCAAGCAGGAGTCCCAAGAGCGCACAGTGTGTGCCGGGGTGGGAGATGGCAGAGACCCTGCTATGGTGCGTTCCTGCCTGGGTCTGTCAGCTCCATACCCGAAGCCCTCTTCTTCGGTGCGGCGAGCGCCAGGGCTCCCCTAATTAGCCAAATACTTCCTAATGAAGCTTCACACTAATGCTCCCGCCCGTCAGCACGTCCTAACCACTCTGGCTGCAGGCCGGACGGCCGAGCCATGAGCAGAGCCGGAGCCCCCTCTCATGGAGGCCGGGGGAAAGGCGCTCAGAGGGGTCGGCTCCATCCGCCCTGCCCCGGCTCTGGGCTGCGCTGCGCCCCATGCTGTGGAGCGACTGCCTTGAATGGCGACGCGGCGCTTCGCCAGGCCGTGCAGGGGGCGGAGGAGGGCGGTGAGCTGTGTGGGGACGCCGGAGGCAGCGTCGGTTCTCGCGGCGAGCCCTAGCAGTGCGGTGACCAGCAGGCAGCAGGGCCAGGGGAGGCCGCCATTACAGGCTGGGCTCCGGCCACGAAGCCCGGTAGAAAAGGCGGGAAAGCAGCCACGGCGGGACTGCCACCGCCGCCATTTTAAAGAAGCTGAGGTGTCCTGGCGAGCCTCCGGGCTTTAAGCAATGACTCCTCACAAGACTCGCTCTAAATCCATACGAGTCCACATCCAGCCTTACAGCCTAAATGCTTCTCCACATTTATTTCATACTCTGCTTTGTGCATGTCCTAAGCCGGGTTGTGAGACCTTGGCCTGCTGTTGTCTTGGTGCTTAATACCCATCCCTTGAGGGGGGCACTGGAGCAGTGCAGGAAACATTTCTAGCGTAAAACAAGAAGTCCTACTCTCAACCCATCCTAAAAGCCAACGCTATAAAAACGTTTGTGAGCCAATGATCTGAATAGAAAATAAACTAGGTCTATTGAAAAAAAAAAAAAAAAAAAAAGAAAAGAAAAGTAACAGACACCTTTATTTTGACCTTAACACTTTTCCACCCATTTCAGCATAAATGAGCTAAAATTCCAAATGGGTATACAACACAAAAAAAAAAAAAAAAAAAAAAAAAAAAAAAAAGAGAGAAGCAGGTTATGTTTGTAACTTTGCACCTTTTAAAGACTGACACTTTTCAGTCAGGATATTAATGGGAACAGATCCTTTTAACATGGCATTCTGTTCCAAAAATCAACTTTGTATAGTGGAATAACAATATGTCACTAACACTATTTGGTGTCATAAGTACCAAGCGATTCTAGCTCTCTTCTGTCTTTTGAGATCCTGGTGCCTCTAGTGTCTACGGCTATCAGTTGGCAGTAGCTACTGTTGCTGTTCAGCTATGGTGATAACATTTCAACAGGCAGAATAATCACATAGCTGCTTAATAAAAACTGTTTCCATGAGATGGATGGTGAAGGGATGAGCTAACGGGAAATACTTCTGACTTTCTAAGAGGACCCTTCTGGCAGATGTACTCGGTTGTATAGGAGTAGCTCAGAAACAGCAGCTGGTTTATGAGTGTGCAAAATAATAAGGCAAAAGAGCAGGGTCTGCTGGGTCCTTCCTGTGTGCATGGCCTTTGAGGATCAACATATACTTTTAAAATGGGCAACATCAGAAGGAAAATACCAGAGCTAGAGCTCATGAAAGAGAGTTACGGAGTTTTCAAGTTGTCCTATAGTGAAATCTTTACAGCTTGAAATTGTCATGGGTTTGTAAAGAATGAAGTAATGTCTTTTGTTGCTACATAGCATTGATGGAACAAAATTTATGACACTTACATTTCTAAGGAATCTGGAAATTACCAGGCAGGTAGTATGATGCCATTCCTCTGTGAAACATGTTTTAACTTTTTAATCCAAAGTTTGACTGGACTTCCTGTTTATAGATGAGGCCGTGCAGATACCACAGTCTCTGCCATACAAAAGGAGTCAGCAGCACAGTATTATTCTTCAGTTTTGCTCCTCACTTCACTGATGGAATCTTCTTTTGCTTTGCTGACAACTGAGATCAAACTTGAATCAAATGCGTGAGATATGAAAAATACAGAATTAAATACCCAAGAACAGGACTCCATGGAGCAAAAGGTACAAGGAATTCTTAGCCACCGGGATGGATGGACTTTAATGAGTCAGTAGTTCATCAGTGTTATGGAGGAGAAGCATCAGTAATAAAAAAGTACAAAAATAACAGTGTTGCTGCTTTCTGGACAAATCATCCTAGCCAGTCCAACACCTTGAATGAGGGGAGACTGACATGCAAACCACGGTCTACACATCTTTACCCTTCAGGCATACCGAGGTGATGGCAAGATCAAAGAGGCTTTTGAAATGCCAAGTTCTGAGAAAGGAAATTGGGAAATATAACTCCGGAGTTAGCTGGAGGGGGCAGGGATGAGGGTCATGTTAGAAGGTGTTAACCACTGTAGAGAGGAGACTCTTATCCCAGATGGTGCAGACATTTCGTTGTTGAAATATAACTGCGAAACTGCGACCAGCCCATCTTATAAGGTAATGAAATCTGTCACAACTTGAACATCAAAAGTGGTCACAGGCTATAAAGGAACAGTGTTTGCGGGAGCAGTAGGGATGAGAAACGTCAGACACTCGAAGCTGTGTCTCTGAGACACTATAGTCAAGAGGATCAGAAAGGAGAGGAAGGAAAAGATTGTCTTGCTGACAGCTGCCCGAGGATAGGAGCAGAGGACAAGTAAGATATTGCTTCCTTTGTAATGAATCCAAGATGTACCTCCCTGGCCTGACATTTGCTGAGTAAACTGAGTTACTCACACAGCTCCTTTTGGTCCATTCCAGCTTTCCTGTACATTCTTAGTACATTCTGTTTTAATTAGACCAGTTGAGTCTTTGATTGTTTGCAAATTTCATGCAGACTTTTCCTTAGCGGTGCTTCTAAGAAAGAGGAGCTACAGAAAGATGCCTGGAGCCTATCATAGTTGGGATGTTTGGTCAAAGGGGCATGGACTATGGAGACCTTTCTCACAAGAGATGGCACCTGCAAAACTGAGGTCTGGCAAACATGTAGGAAACACCTGGATGATCGGCCATTTTTCCACTTCTTCATCTTTTCTTCTTCTAATTGTTTTTTTGTAAGACTTGAGCATAATGGAAGCCAAATCAGAAAGAAGGTTGTCCATCAACTTTCATGAAAACCAGTGCTGCGAAGTAGGAATGATTTGTGCTAAACCTGCATTTATACTGAAAATTGATGAATACAAACTAATTGTAGAAAAAGAGGAGTAGACTGAAAAATGCAAGTGACAGTACAAGCCACAGCCAGCAGAGTGCAGCATCACACTAGACGAGCAGTGCATGGGCGCAACGGCAGCGAACTGTTTTCCCACTGATTAAATGTGTCAGGTGCAAACAAGAAATACGCCCAGAAAAAGAATGATACCTTTCTGTTTATGCATTTTGAATAATACTTGGATACTCCAAAGTGATGAATTATATTTTTCAACATACATGTTTTGGGGATAGAAAGGAGAAAGTATCTGGGATTTACGGTGCAAGTGAAGTGGAAGTGGGAGCCAGGAAAACCCAAGCCAGAAGTAGTAAGTTGACTGGTAAGCTGGTGACAGTGCAGGGCATTGAAATCAAATGAACTTGTAGGATTGATGGGCCAGAAAGTGAAATAAGCAGTAGTACAAGCAAAGAGAATGGGACTAGTACCTGGAGCCAGAGTTAGAAAAAAAAATAAAAAATAGTTAAAAAATAAAATAAAATAAAATAAAATAAAATAAAATAAAATAAAATAAAATAAAATAAATAATGGAAGAGATGAGACAGGAGGACTCAAACAGGGAGGGAACAAGCAGAAAGAGCGTATTGTTATCAGTAAAGACCATCTCTCTCTACAGGCCTTGGGATGTATATGTGACACTGTACTGCTTCCTGCAAGTCTCTATGAAACCCCTTGTCTGACCAACTACAATATTGTACCATGAAGACTGAAAACATGCCATTGTTGTCTGTCATTTTGGCCGAAGACAGCAGGAAGAGGGTTTTATTTTTGTTTAAATTTTCTTTTTAAAAACCCTACAGAATTGCAGGAAAACTGTTTAAAAAAAAAAAAATTGTTAAGGTCTCCAGGTCAAATATAGATAAATCAGGCAATACCAGCATTAAAATTGTTTTTCTGCAGCCCCATGTAGTAATGACAGCATCTTAAAGTATATGGCCACCTACTATGTGTCCACTGACATTTTCATGCTTTTTATGGAAAAAAAAATGTTTTGGAGATGATCAAGTTTATACAGTGATGGAAGGTGTTTTTCCTCCTTCTGGCCTCATTTGTTTCCTCCCTCAGACCTCATCTGTTGCAGAGGTACAAATGACAAAAGGCATGAGGAACAGGTTTGTAGAAAAAGAATGTTGTCATGGTTAAAGCCACTGGACAAACCCTGAAGAAAGAACAGTGCTTTACTTCAACACCTTTGCACTGTTGTAGGTTCACCATGATATTTGGGGATTCACTTGGTGAAACTTTTGCTAGACAGTCGCCACTCACTTTTGTTTTATGAGTGGTGATCGTATCATCTGTACACATGACTTGAGGATCTCTGGTCTGCAATGTGTAGGACTACCAAAAGCTACAACTGAAGTTATACCATGCTTGTGAAAAGGACTATACCCACCCGAGTGCTCTGAAAGGCCATGTCTCAGGAGACTGAGGGAGGTGACACTTCTCATCTTAACTTCTGTGCATCATAAACCTCTGATTTGTAAAACAGCGATGACATCGTTACTTTGCCTCAAAGAGGCGTTCTAGAAATTAAGTAACATTCTGGTAATGTTCAGGTACGGTAGTGAAGGCTTCCGTAGTCCATCCTGCACAGTACATGAATCAGAAGTCCAACCGAGAAGCATATTGTATGATCTTATAATTAAAACCCTACCATAATGCGTATGTACATGAAAACAAATTAAAACTGTATGGCCAATGCTGGCTCTGAGTTATTCTTTCTTTTAAAAATATCTTACATCTATCTTCATCTTAATTTCATACATCACCCTGATGTGTTTTATGCGTGTATAAAATTGTGACTGTATGTTTATAACTTGTGTGCACATGGGATTCATTTGACGTAACAAAAGTCATCTAGACTTGATCCCATCAGTAGAAATTTTATTCTAAAGTAGGTGACCATGAAAGGCAGGATGCCTCTCTCTTCACACTGACTACTGTGAGACCCAGTCTTGGTAGCTGTTTCCTTATGGGAAATATTTTTAAGAACTAGATATCATGCATCATAGCTTAAAAAATATGGTGATATTTCACACTACTAGTAACAACCAACCTCCTTTATTAATGGAAGGCACAAAATATACAACTACACAGTTTAACAGGTCAGGCAAGAGGAGACCAAACTAGTCAGTGGATTAGATTTCCAAACTGTGTTTTCTGACCAAACAATAAATGCATAAGTAAAATCCAACTATGATCTCAAAACTTTTATTTTAGATTTATACATTATCTTTCCCAGACCTTTTTTCCATCTGATACTTTTCCCTACCCATGTATCTAGTTCTTAGCTTAACAGCCTGCTCCATGTACTCTTAATCTGGACTGTAAACTCTGGCCTAAGGCTTCTTTATGTCTGGTCTCAGTAACACCTAACATCTGAGAGACTTCTGGGGTTGGAATCTGCATGCTTCTAAAGAGCAGGCAATAAATACTCATAATACCAATGTCATAACAGTTCCCAGTAAAGTAGAAATGAAGCATCATATGCCAAAAATACATAGCTGAACCCAGACATTGTGTCCAGAAGGTGTAAACAGTACTGGTGAAATGCACTTTAACCACAGTGCACCATGGCGTGCAGACACCATGGGAACGAGAACAGAGACCGAGGAACTGAAATCCACTTTCGGCATCTGCAGGGGCTTGAAACAACCACATGAGGTTGCTATTCCATTCCAAGGGAAGAAGTAACATAACAACTGCTCTTTCCCAGCTGGAAGGGGTGGTATTCGCCACTAGCCCCATCCCACTCCACCTCTTCTGTACTGTGAGAAGGAAGGAGCCTTTTTTCTAGAGGGGTTTTTGCACATTTCTGACTGGCCACACTGCTTGAGAACCCTGTGTACACTCCCTCTACAAAACTAATAGGTGGTGGGTAGCCACTGTCTCCTTTTCCTCATCACCTCAGTGACATGCACAGAGCAGTTAGTGAATTCTTCTCTATGAAAGCAAAACACTTCTCCTTCTGATTTTACTAACGTAAAATCACTCCACTCCAGAGATAAAGTGGTAGATTACTTGGGTTCGTGCCATGACTCCAACAACAACTACTGATAACATGAAAAGAGAGAAAGATAGTAGCATCAAAAGAGACTGAGTCTGTTTGGACTGAGCATAGCAATGAAAATTCAGACTTGTAAGACATGGGAGGCAGAGATAACACCACAGCTGTGGGATTGTACCCAAGAAGGAAGTGTGTTTTGTTCAGCCCTGGAGAATCGATGAGAGGATGCCTCTCAGATTATGTGATCTGGGACAAAATGAAGCCATGCATGGAGGTGATGAGCTTTGTGAGAAAACAACATTTTTTATGACACTGACAGTTTTCTGAGCTCCTCTGAGGCAGCTCATTGTTTCTGGGCTCTCACTCTTGGGTAAGAAGCGGCTGACCTCAGTTTACAGCCTTGCAAACAAACAGGTAGGGTAACAAAAAAAGTCCCTTTCTACGTAAAGGCCAAAGAGAAGTCTGGCTGTTCCTGTAACACCTCTAAACAGAGGAATACCAGAAAACACCGTTCCTTGCAGCTCGGTTGATTGCTCAGCCATGCAAGCCTGGAAGGTTTGTGGCAAAGCATGAGAAGGTCTGCCCACGCGGGATGTGTACCCTGCTGGCTGCCAGCATCTGACAGCGCTTAGTCACCTCCAAGCCAGTCCCTGAAGAGAGGGTTGCTTTGGCCTCAGTGTAAGGACTCCTTCTAGAAGCCATCCGGTGCAGCTGAGTGGCGTCCCGTTCTTGGCACTTGCAGAATATTTTGAAACCAACTGTGTTGCAATGTCTGCTGTGAGCTGCTGGGGCCCTGTGACAGAGATGCCATGGAAGAAATACAGTGTCAAAAGCTCCAGGAATTACTTCTAGTAACGTCTAATCCCCAAAGTTGTTACATATGCATTGTCCTTTGTTCAGTGCTGGCTTCCACAGTAAGACCAAGAGCTTGTTGCCTGACCTAGGGGAACAACACAGAGCAACCCACTTCCTAGAGAGAAACCACAGCGAAGGAGAGACAATGCCCATGCTCTCTCGAGGTACTGCTGGCTGCGTGTGGAATTCACCCTTGCTCAACCAAGGTTTGCGACATTTGTGGTGAGTATCTTTAGCCTGTGTCAGAGCCATTTCTCCTGGGTGAGAAATGATTAAAGGAGCTCTGGAAGAGCTTTCTGGGGACATATGTCTGTGCTGAATACAAAGACCAATCTCCAGTGTCACAGGATGCACCACTGACTCATCCTAGAGCACACCTATTTCAGAGGAGCAGAAGTGGAAAAAGAAAGGAGTCAACTAACAGTTATGCACACAACACTTTTTTTTCCTCCCTTTAACCCTTCTCTCTTCCTCATAAACACATGTTTTCTGGTACACATTTTGTCTTCTCCAGCTCCAAGTCAAATGCACTTCTGTGCATTTTCACAACATTATGCTTTTCCTTAAAACATCAGTGATAGGCTGGAGAGACTGTGGTAAGAGCAGATGGACAAGGTATCTAGTGGACATCCTGTTTCAGTAACATGTCCCTTAACTCAGATATCCCCGCTCTGCACATCCAGGCATAGCTCTGGAGTAGAAGTTTTCAGCACAAGGCTGGTCCCCCACCTGCTCCCTCTTCTTGCCTTAGTTCATGTCTAATAAGATGTTTTTCAAGATAAAGGCACTGTCATCAGAGAGCCCTTCCCACAGCAAGAGGATGCCTACTGGGTGTCTAACCATCCCATACGTGAATCTTACAAGAGCTGAGACCCTTGCAGAATCAGAGAGGAAAGCTGGATAAGGGGGACATTGTGGATGGCCATAGCCAGCAGGCACAAGAGGCAGGGTGGCCCTCCATGAGCACTCCACAGTCCACCCCTGAAACACAAGGAGCAGTGCCCTAGGACATCCCGGGCTGTTTCTGACGTGCTCTCCCAGACCAGACTAAAGCATGCCTGTTCCAGACACGGAAGAGGTCGGTGGAGTTTGTGGTTGAACTGGGCTGGGCTGGGCAAGTCAAAGACAATATTGTGCGTGCAAGGATGTTCTGCTCCCCACCTCTTTTTTTTTTATTATTATTATTTTTTCCTGTGTTTCCATGTTTGCACATAGCTGTGGTGGGCAGAATAGGCATTTGTTTAAAAATAACGTGGCTGTGAATGATGACTGGTGAAGAACGATAAGGTGCCAACAAACAAAATGGTGTTAGGTGCACACATGCATGCAAGCCTGGCCATCCAGGAGAGTGACTAGCTACATCTCAGTGGAGATGTAGTCGCTACAGGGAATGCACCCTAAAGGGCAATACAGCAGACCAGCCACAACAGGGCACTCAGTTGCCCAAACAGGGACATCGAAACATCCAAGACAGACACATGAGGCTGGCCGATATGACACAAGACCTACCTGAGATCATCCTGCAGGTGTCCAAAGCCAGGTTGGATGGGGCTTTGAGCAACCTGGTCTGGTGGGAGGTGTCCCTGCCTGTGGCAGAGGGTTGGAACTGGATGATCCTTACAGGTCCCTTCCAACCCAAACCATGATCTATGATCCTTTCCAGAGGGACACCTGGAGACCACCAACCACCAGCAGCACCTTTGTTTAGGTAATGAATCCCAGCTGGTGCATCTGCTGTAGGGCAACTGGAACACTCCCTATGCACCAGTGACTGTCCTGACCAGATTTCCATTGGCCACAGTGAAAGTTCAGCCAAACTGGAGCAGGTGTAGGCACCTACTTGTGGACACTTACGTGTAAATGTCTTGGCTTTGAACTGGCTCCCAGCCAGGCTGTCTGCAAGAGCTAGGGGAGGGGGATGTGAAAAGGAGGAGAGGAAGTACGACTCCAGGTTTTGCCAACGTGGCTCATGCCATTAAGGATTTTCCTGGGACGGGATAGGCACGGCACAGCACAGTCATCCAAGGAAATGAGAAGATACCACAGAGCTATTTCAATTCACGTCACGCATGGGAGCATGGGGACAGCGGAGTGGAGCCATCATGGAAGAAAATACAGGTTCATTCGCTTTCCAGCATCTGAGGAAACAAACAGACCAAATGAGTTCAGATTCCATCCCACGGACTTTGGGTGCCCAGGAAACCGTGGCATGACATCACCCGGCGGAAAGGAGAGAGCAACTCGTGCAGCCTCTATAATGCTGTAGGAAACCGTCACTTTCTCTTGCAATGGGGAAACTTCTGCTTTTAAGAAAAAATAAATAAATAAAAGTGAAAAATCGATCAGTGGGTCACTGCTTACAGCGTGAGATTGTCCAAAGGTTGCAGGGAATTATTGGGAAGGTAAAGCATATCAAAAGCTCACTTTCCAAAGTTTAATTCTCTGGATAATTTGGTTGTTTATTAGTAGCAGAACACATCGTGGGTTCACAGATTAAAGGGGCAGGTGGGGGCCGCTTTGATGTACCGAAATGGCACAGGACCCCTCGCGAGTTGTTTATTTAAGGGATCAGCGTTCCTATTTTTTCCCCTCAGCAAGCATATGCCAAACCGCAACCGTAAGCTTAGCGTTTAACCACGGAAATACTCTCAAAAGCGATTCACGAGCCTACCCTGAAAACACTAAAACTATAATTAAACCAGCTTTTAAAGCTGCCTAAGTCATCCCGGGGGCTGAAACAGCGCTCTTTATTTTCAGCACCGCCGGAGAAAGAGGAGGGGAAAGGCTGGGTGGGACGCTGAGAGCCACCGCTTCCACGCGAAGGTTGAGAAAGCCCTTCCAGCACGCTAACGTTACATTCACCGAGGCGCCCTCCCGGAGTTTGTCCCCTCGCCGCCGGCTGACTTTTTGCCTCCCGTGCCACCACTTCGGGCAGCCGGCTGCGAGCTCGGAGGGAGAACCGGGGGGCTCCGGGGGGCTCCGGGGAGTACCGGGGGGCACCGGGAGGGGACCGGGGGGGGACTGAGGGGACTGCGGGGAGGGGATGGGGCGGCGGGTGGCCGCGCTGTGGCTGTCCCTGTGGCTGTCCCTGTCCCTCCGCCCGTCCTCGGCGGGGCTGCGGCTCACGGTGCTGCACACCAACGACGTCCACGCGCGGGTGGAGGCGCGGGGCTGCGCGGGGGGCCCGCGGGGCTGCGCGGAGGGCGGCGTGGCGAGGCGGGCGGCGCGGGTGGCGGCCGAGCGGGCGGCGAGGGGAGGAGGCGCGGTGCTGCTGCTGGACGCCGGGGACCAGTACCAGGGCACCGTGTGGTTCTCCCGCTACAAGGGCCGGGAGGCCGTCCACTTCATGAACCTGCTGCGCTACGACGCCATGGTAAAGAGGGGCGGCGAGCAGAGCGGAGGGGAGGGGGGGGTTATCCCGCTCCTGGGGGTGGTGGGGGATTGCCTTCCTCGCTCCCGTGGTGTTGAGGGGATGAGAGGAGCGGGGTGCTGGTGGAGGGACAGCGGCGGGGCCAGCAGCACCGGGTGAGGAGCCTGGACTGCACCAGGGGGGTCAAAGCCTTGCTGAAGGGTCAAAGCCCTGCCAAGGGTTCAAAGCCGTGCCAAGGGGGCTCGCGGCTGGCAGCCCAGCCGGCTTCAGTCCTGTGGGAAGGGACAGGTGGTACGCAGTGGTGGTGCTGTTCCAAAAGGTTTGGGGCTTTAAGCCAGTGCTTGTGGCCGGTGCCACCAGGCTTGGAGATGTGAGGGTCTGGGCATGAGGTGGCTGTGGCTGCAGTAGGGTGTGAACAGCCCGGTGACCATAACAGTGTACTTCAGAGGGTGCTAGGGTGCTGCGCCCTCACGCTGCCTCTTCTGCTCTACTGAGTGCTGAGAGAAAGACTGAGGAATTTGGGACTGAGACTGGGGCATGCTTAAGTCCTTTCTCTCTGCTTCTGAGCCTATTCCTGTGTAAAGAATTACTGTGGCTTGTTTTGCTTCTGTACAACCCCAGAAAGGAGGAGAGAGATGGAACTTACATTTGAGAGTGGCTGCGTATTTATTTCATCCAGGCTGAGAGCTTGAGGGAAAAATCTTGTTCTGGGCGTATCATGTCCTCTGTCTTTATCTTTTTGCTTTCTCAGGAAAGGACTGTACTTTCCTTTTCCAGCAAAAATGGCTTCAGCCGCTTCTTCCCTCTGGCCCAGAGCAGCTACAGAAGGGAAAGTGTTGTCCCAGCACGCTCTCCTGGGCTAAACACACCTCATGCCAGATGGGCGGCTCTGGGTAGGATGCTGCTCTGTTTGCTTGGCCTGATGAACCTTTTCCTAATCCTAAAACTAACATCACCAGGGGTTTTCCTCCCACTGGTGATGGGGAGGAATGTGTGCCTGCAGGACTTGTCTTTCCTGAGAGCTGGGAAGTGCTTTGGGGTTCTGCAGCGCAGAGAGAGAGCTCAGGATGGTTTTGCTCACCTTTCATCCCAAAGCTTGCTGCTGGCTGCTCTTTCTCAGCCTTAAAATTTGCTGGCTTGACTGGCTCATGGATGACCCAGGACCTTGTTTGGTTCCTGGTCATATCACAAGAAGAAATTCCTTTAGGCAAAATCATCAGTGTCCAGCTAGTGCCCAGTTTTAGGAGTATGTTATGTAGGAAGAAGCATCAGCAGTTTGGTTAGGAGGTCCCATTTGCTTTTTCGTCATAATAAAATTAAAAAACAAATAAACAAAAATAAATCCAGACCTTACTGGACATCCAGAGGCTTGTGCTGGATGCTAATGCCTTAGGAGAAGTAGTCGACCACTTGCACAAGGAGCGAGGTAAGAGCTGTGCTGTGGAGAGATGAGCTAGTGTTTCTTTAAGCAGAATTTGGGAAGCCACAGCTGTAGAAGAAGTGGTGGGGATTACCGAAATGGTTAGAAGCTAAAACACTGGAGTAGGATTGCCAACAGGATGAAGGAGGGAACATGAGTCACAGAGGTTGTTACAGGATGAGGCCAGGAGAGCCATGGGAGGGTCTGGAGCAGCCTGGCAATGTTATCAGAGGTCTGCTCCACAAGTGGGCATACTTCCTTTTTTAGGTTTCTCCTTTTCCCATTTATGCCTGTTTTTCCATCAAACCTATTTTCTCCTGTTTAGCTAGGCATCCCCTTCCAAATCTTCTTGTCACTAGCTTTGCCTTTTGGGGTTAATCACACCAAAATCATCACAGTAAATACAACAAAGACAGTAACTGGTGGGATGAGAGAAGCGTTCTAGTTTTACTGTTAATTCTCATCATCATGTTAAATTGTATTGTGATTTTCTGAAATATTTTTAGCCTGATTTCTTGTGAAAAGGAGGATCAAATGACCACATGCTGTGTGCCTGCATGTTTCTGTTTATTCCCTGTTGTGATTTACACTCACATTGGCCAGTGTAATTGGATTTGGTGAAGGTTTATCGCGAAGATACAAAGTCACAGAAGCTCTGTGCATAAGGGTGGTTGGGTAAAGAAACCCCAAATGATCCGTGTCCTCCTCCCCAGAGGAAAAGCCTCATCAAAAATATTATTAGACACCAGTGATTTCTCATGAACAAGAGACTTTATAACCACCCCTACCATGGGAAAAGTTTTGATCAAAGCTTTTATCCTAATGCACATGAAATAGTCCAAACCCAAGCTACAAAGCCAAGAGAAACAAGGTTTCATAAGCATGTTTCTTTTTTTTCCATGATGAGCTAATTGCAGTTACATACAATTCAAATTCTTACTTAATTTGCAACCAGTTGTTTTGGGGTATAATTGTGTATTTAGGAGGAACGGGAGGTATATGCAGCAGCCAAAAGAAAATGGCTTGTTACAGTACCGAGACGCTCGATCAGTCTGTGGCCATCCTTTGGGAACATCAACTGGCATTGAAACAAGTTTCTGTAGGGTTCAGTTCCTTTTTTTATTCCTTCTGGTTTTTCGTTGGTTGGTTGGTTGTTGTTTTTTTTTGTTTGTTTGTTTTGTTTTGTTTTTGTCTCCCCTGAAAGAAAGACACCAGTGATCAAAATTGCTGGCCTTTCGTGCTTGTAGTGGCTTCAGGGGCTTCCTGGGCTGCCACGCGATGTAGTCTGTTTGGGGACTAAAAACTGGAACAAACACATGGATTTTGTGTCTAAGTAGAGCAGAGAGGTATATCAGTCTTCTTAGATGATGAATACAGCTTTCCCAACTTAATCTTCGGGATGAAATTACAAGCAAGCTTTTGTTTAGAAGAGCTGGCTAATTGACTCTAGCACCCCTTTCGTGCTCTGCTCCAGTTCCCACCTGGAAATCGTTACATGTGCCAACTTACTCCATGACCACATTTCCATAGAGAAAGCCTTTTCTTTCCTCACACCAAAATGTGCTGCAAGGCTCTTGTGTGTGTTGAGCTTCTGCGTAGCTGCTCTCTGCAGGGATTTGCTGGCTGTTGCCAAACTTGCAGTCACAGGCATGCGGCAACTTGGGCTGAGCACGAAAACAGGGCGGGGATGAGCGATTCTGTGGTCTTTTAAGGTAAGTCCATTATTTTCTGTTTGGCAACCTAACCCAACAGAACATCCTCTTCTCAGTAGTATTATCTTGCTACTGAAGAAACTGGGCTGCTCATTTTCTGTGATACTCTTCAGACTTCACAGTGTTGAGGACGCTAAACCTGTATGCACACACATCTACTGCAGATTGCCTACGGAGACCCTCACTGCCTGATATTAGATCTTCTTCTGCATGTTAGAGCTTCTGCATATGGATGATAGCTAGAAAATTACATTTTCCTGTTGTGTTAGAGCACAAAAACTCTTGCTAAATGTTAGTGTAAATATAAACTGTGCTCCAAGCACAAGCTCTTATAATACATGTTTTATTTAGAGATAAAATATATTGTCATTGGCATGTAGCACTTTCTTTTTTTTCTTTTCTTTTTTCTTTTCTTTTCTTTTCTTTTCTTTTCTTTTCTTTTCTTTTCTTTTCTTTTCTTTTCTTTTCTTTTCTTTTCTTTTCTTTTCTTTTCTTTTCTTTTCTTTTCTTTTCTTTTCTTTTCTTTTCTTTTCTTTTCTTCAATGTGTTTTCCTTATGCAAAATGCATGTTTTCCTTGATGGTTATTGTTAAACCTCCCTCTTGCAGTTACAGGATGAAAAACCGCTGGGTTCTAATTTGGTGTATGAATACAGACCTGTGTTTAGATAGTTCTACATTCTGAATTTCACATCTGTATTGATATAAGAGCATCTGAAAAGTAAAAACCTAAAAAAAGTAACGTTTCTGTGTTTGTGAGAAACAGGAATGTTCTGTTTTTAACAAGCTATGGTGTTCTTGAAGAGCAACTTTTTACTCAGGCAGATAATGACAGGACAAGGGGGAATGGTTTTAAACTAAAAGAGGGGAGATTTGGATTAGCAGTTAGGAGGAAATTCTTCACTCGGAGGGTGGTGAGGCACTGGCACAGGTTGCCCAGAGAAGCTGTGGATGCCCCATCCCTGGGGGTGTTCAAGGCCAGGCTGGATGGGGCTTTGGGCAACCTGGGCTGGTGGGAGGTGTCCCTGCCCATGGCAGGGGAGTGGAACTGGATGGGCTTTAAGGTCCCTTCCAACACAAAGCATTCTGTGATTCTTCAGTAGAACCCAGACTTTGTTTTCTCAAACATACCTCGTATGTCATCTATGACAGTACTTACACTGAGTATTGGAGGTAGGGTCTTAGATTTTCTTCTTGCTTTTCCACAGGCTTTGGGCAACCATGAGTTTGATGAAGGTGTGAGTGGATTATTGGATCCTCTACTTCGAAATGCTAATTTTACAATCCTGAGTGCAAACATTAAGGGAAACACCCCATTAGGAAATGAAATGATGAAATATGTTTATCCTTATAAAATAATACATATTGGCTCTGAAAAAATAGGCATCGTTGGCTATACAACAAAAGAAACTTCCTTTCTTTCACAGCCAGGTATGTTTTCTTTAGTATATAAGTCTATACCCTTTATTGCTATTGTATTACTTACCTATTTGACTGAATCAAAAGATGATGAATGGTTTCAGTTGAAAATTTGTTGTTTTCTCAGGATATCCCTGTATGATTGAGGCTTTTAACTGCCTGAAATTAAACTGGTGAAGGCTTGTTGTCACAGATCTTTTCATACAGAGCTGAATTATCTAGCGTCACTGAATTATCTAAGAATATATTCTTAGAAGGCCAGTTAGATTGTGGGAAACCTGGGCGGGGGGGGTGCTTTGGGAGTGTTATTGGTGTTTTTGTTTCTAATTTATATTCATTCTGCTATTTATCCATTTAAATAAGTTTTAAGTCATGAATACAGCTTACCTTTAGAGTGATGTGTGTTGAAACAAAGACATCACTGTGTTGAAATTTTGCTCGTGGATGCATCTGTGCTTAAGCACCAGTAAAAGCAAGGAGAGCTGCTTCTGTGTTTTTGAAGCAGAAGTTGCCCAAGATGATTTTGGCCTCTCGGATATTTCCAGAATTTAGACTACAGAAGGAACACCCATTCAACTTTTACGACAATTGCTTCATTCATGAGTAAAATTAGAGTTGATGAGGAAGAGACTTGTCCATTTTTGACTATTTATTCCAACATTTAAGGGTTTTTGTTTTCAATAAAATGAAATGGAAACAAATAATTATAAATAAAATGAAATGAAAACATTTAAATCAACCATAGCAGATCTGAGTCACTGCCTGCTCACAGTTCAGTGCCCCTCTGAGAAAATCAGACTTTCTTTCCTGCTTTTTTTGCAGTAGGTTCTAAAAGAAACTGGAGTGCCCTAAACATTGATTTAAAACATTTTCCAGACTGAAAAAGAACTTCATATTATTACATCTCTTTCCATTGCATGGTAATAAATAAGTAATGTATAATGTTCCTGAGAAAAGGAATATTCAGTACTTACAGGAGGTGTTATGATGTAAAACTGTTCCTTCTGTTCTGTTTAATTCCTGTTTGTTTAAATTATTAGGAAGTGGGTGTCGGAGGTCAGAACAGACTTCTGTATCTGACTCCTATTTTACAATGCTGTGTTTTGGGGAGTCCTGTCTTATTTGTCCCCCAGTGAAAAAGAAAATCGATTGGCGTTTTGTGTAGGCAACAGAATTTCACCTGTGCATGGCAGTGTGTCATCTGACATCATGCTGAGTTTGAGAAATGAATGTATAGCCAATTTTGTCCAGTATTGTTCTTCACTAAGAGTTAATAAAGTAGATCTTGGCTCTTCTTCCAAACAATTGTGCTGGTGCCGCGAGATCATCAGGTTAGCTTTCTTGCAAATAACTATACTAGAGCAAAATCCAGATAGTGTTGGAGTGATCTTCTGAAGCATTTAAATACTCTTCCAGTAAGATCTAAATATTATATTGAATGTCTCAATATGCTGAGATGTTTTAACAGTGGCCACAACTAGAAGAAACAGTATTAGAAGGGAAGGCTGGTTATCTCCATATACGCAGCTAAAGCAGCCCTAAGCTAAGTGGAATACTTCTATTCCACAGCGTAACTGAACAGCAGGGCAAAATCTAACAGCTACCATTTATAGCAATCAGGGTTTTTATAACGTTCTGTTTTGCCTACTCATTGTGTGTGGAGGAACATTTGGAAGCTTTGAAAATGTGAGTTCAGGACATGTTAGTGTAGCTCAGAGACGGTATATCACCAGGATCCAGCAGTTATTCAGATGGATAAAATCATGGCAGAGGTGGGTCAGTGGCAAAATAATTGTCAACCTAATTCCTCAGTCCAATGAATAAGATATTCAATGAATTTTAAGCTCAGCACCTTGGTTATCTCTACACACTTCTTCCAGATGATTCAGTTTGCTCAGCCTCTGCAATAATTGCTTTGGCATGCTGTACGCTCTTAGGGCATTTTCAGGGCTTCAAAATAGGAAGCTTGAAGTTGCTGAAACGTGAATTCCTACATGACTACTTTCCATGGAAATTTTTTTGAGAGTGTGATTTCTTCCATTGTTAAGTCCCAATTACTACAACACAATTATGAAATTACAGCTTGTACTTTTCATAGTGTAAAATATCTATCAACATACTAAAATTAAAAAGTCCTTAAATCTCAGTGTTCCCATTATGAAGGAAAAATTAATCTCCGCTGAAGGTACTGTTAATGTTACTGTTTGGAAACCATAGGGATGAGGAACACTTAGCACAATTTATAGATTACTGCCAATTGGCAGTTTCTCTAAAGTTCCCCTCTGTGTTGCTGTATACAACTATCTCAGCTGAACGCCCAGCCACGTGTCCTGCGAGAGCTGTTCATACCTTGGTACACTGACAGAGTTGTCTATGTGCTTGCTTTGCACTGGTAATCCCTCCCAAGACTGTCTTTCTCATATTTGCTGCTACTGGCTCACTTGCTTTTGTTCTGACATTATGCTGTAAACCCCCAAAATAGCAAATATTTATCTGTCCTGAGAGGTGCCCGTACGTGTTTGGTGCTGTGAAATAATACATCTCGATTTGTCCACTGTCTTTTTGTGTAAGGTAGAAACCCAAAGCAGCTTACTCTAAAACCCTACGGGCAGCAAAATATTTACTAAAAATATCAACTTGGCCAGTTTTCTTAAAATGGAATTTGAAATTCCATTTATCCCACTTTGTTCTGGCTGGCTTGCGTAACATTTTTAATGTGCAGCCAGTTCTTTTTTCTTGCTCTGTTTGGATGTTTTATCTGAAACTCTACCTCCAGCTAGAAAGAGAAGAGGATGTCACCTCAATTTAATAAGTTGAGAGAGAAGTGAAATACTGACACAAGCAACAGGTAACTCTTATTTAAGGCCTATATTTCAATTCAGACGTTTTAGAAAAATGGGCAATGGAGTACTAGGCCGTATGTTGTTTTCTGCCTGATTTCTAGAGAAATGAGGAATTAAATTGCTCTTGTGGTCCTTCACTGTACATTTTTTGAACCTGCTGGCCAATTTCAGCTAAGTTTGATGAGGTGCTGCAATGGCAGAGACACCAAGTTGTGTGGCATGCTATGACTAGGTCAAGGGGAAGGTATGAGGGCAGTCCCGGCATCCTCAAAGTAGGAATCCCTTTTTGAGGGTGAGGAGAGGTTCAAAGAATTGCCTGCTGTCACAGCTAGTCTGTGTTCGGCCCTTTGTTTGGAGATCTCAGCTGTCTTTACAGAACTGATCCCCACACCGTGATGTGCATGGCCACAGGTGGTGAGATGAGCACCTTGACGGGCCTACGCTCAAGGCGTGCTTCTTGCACTTTGTTTTCTGTCAGGAGCCATCAACTAGGCCCAGCTTCTGTCAACCACAAGGACATACAAAGGGGCTGAAGCTGGCGGCCTGGAGAAGAAAGGCTGAGGGGGGGATCTAATTGCAGTCTTTCACTGTCTTTGAGAAGACAGGAAGACACTCTTTTGAGAAGGGCCCAGAGAAAGGACAAAAGACAATGGGCTCAAGTAGCACCACAGGAAATTATGGCGGGACGTAGGGAAAAGATTTGTCACGGTCAGAGCGGTTAAGCCCTGAAACAGGTTGCCCAGTGAGTCTGCGGATTTTCAGCTGGCTTGGACAGGGCCGTGAGCAGCCTCATCTGGCTTTGAGTTCCTGCTTCGAGTGGGTTTTGGAGTTGATGGCCCCCGGAGGTCCCTTCCAACCTCAATTAGTTTATGACTCTTTGATCCTAAGAAGAGGTCCACAGGAAGAAAATGTGGGGATGCTCTACACAATTTACTCCGCAATGTGCAGTACAGAGATTCCCTCTGGCAGTTGTAGAACTATTCAGTGGGTGTGGTGGTTAACCAATTTATATAACCCTCTTTTCTCTCTTCAATTGTGGCAGTTTCCTCTTCATTTCCTGAGACGTTTTGCATTGAATCATGAATTAGTTTCACTCCTCCCTTTGTTATGAAATAATGTAAATCTTTTGACTTTAAAGGCGTATTTCAAAACTGTTTGATCAAAAAACTCTGCAGGCAGGAGGGGCATTAGGTAGACGGAGAATTGGTAGAAACAGTTTTTCAGCTGTCTTCACTGGAGAGCTTGCGATTACAGTTTGTTGACTATGTTCTTAAACTTTGTTCTTAAATCTTTGTCGAAGAAATTAGCCTCTCACATAGGAAGTCCTTTTGCGCAACCATAAACACTGTGGCCAGGTTGAAAGTGCATGTTTGTCTAGCGTTCTTGCAACCGTTTGTCATGTTAGAGTAACTTCAGCAGGCACAGAAACATTTCGGAAAGACTGTGAGTTTCCCAACATTGTAGTCCAGAGGAGCTTTCTCCTTTCCAGACTTTCCATTCTTTATGTTCTCATTTTGGGACAGCAGCTCAGTTGTGTTCTGTGCTGCCATTTGGTATTACTGACAGCGGTTCATTAGGTGAGATAATTTGTATAAAAAGGCAGTTCAGACTGTAGTGCAGGACTTTGAAGAAGTTGATGTTTAAAGACTCAGAAGAGAGGGAAAAATGAGATGAGTCTACAGTACAAGCAGAGAGAGAGAACCCAGGAGAAGGTGGAAGATCTCAAAGAAACATAATATGGGAAGAAAAAAACTTTATAGTGTTATACTAGTGTTTATATCCAAGCGCCTACTGACATATATAGTCTCCTTTCTCCTAGCTTAATAACAATCATAATCATCATCATATTAATAGTAAAAGCCATTCAATTTTTGATGCCACAATCAGCATAATTGGATTTATTTTTAATGGAGTTATAACAATTAGTATATGCAAGTATACACATTTCAGTGGAAAAAAAAATAATGAATTTGTCTAAGCACCCAGGGACTCTTGAGAGACTGGAGAACATCAGATCAGGTTAGGAGCTTGAGCCAACTAAGGACTTTTGAAAGCCACTGCTATTCAAAGTTTCATTAGTTATATAAAATAATAGCACTATCACATAGTATTTGTTGGAAAAACTAGTAATTAAGGTACTTTGTCAATACATTCATGCTTCTTCCTTTTTTTTTTTTTAAGGTAATGATGTAATCTTTGAAGATGAAATTGAAGCGTTACAAATACAAGTGAACAAACTTACTGCGATGGGAGTGAACAAAATCATTGCACTAGGACACTCTGGTTTTACTGTGGACCAAAATATCGCGCAAAAAGTGAAAGGAGTGGATGTTGTAGTCGGAGGACATACAAACACATTTCTCTATACAGGTATTTTACTACTTACTGAAATGTTATTTCTAAATCAAAGCTGAAACTGATTGTTTCTCCTTAAGCTCAGAATACTTTCACAGATGTAGTTTACTGCTGGCAGTGCTGGGCCAGTTTCATTGCTGGTACCACTCCATAGCTCCCACAGAAGAAACTAATATTTAAACAGTCACTGAGCAAGAAGTGCCCTAACTCACTGAAATGTTCCTTACTGCTGCAGATGTGCAAGGTGACCTAGACAAAGCAGCACACAGGTGGTAATACTGGTAAATAATGGCCACACATACTGTATGTGTTTCAAGTTTAGATAGATAAAAGAGTAAACAATATGTTTACATTTAGCCTTATTTGTGACAAAACCAAGAAAATCAATCATATAAAACTTCCAAAGTGATACCAACACTGATCTTATGTGGAGCCTGATTCTGCATTCATAAGTTTATCTTAGGCTTGCCACTAAAAAATGCCTGTACTTCTCCCCTTTCCCAGGTTTCCTCTATCTTGTTCAGTCTCTCTTTTCATGTGACTTTATGCTTCTCTCCCCTAGAGATAAACATTGTTCCAGAGATGAACACTGTCAATAAGGTTTAATTTCTTCTGCTACTGTAGGCAGAGCCTGCCATCAGCAGCTCGTTCCTTCTCCAGTGCTGCTTCCTTCTCTGTACCACAACTGGAAAAACAACAACAACAAAAACTGTTTTTTAAAAGCATAGAAGATAGAGCATTAAATTTAGCAGAAACTTCATCAACTGATTGAGAGTATAACTGGAATTTTCTATAATTTTCAGCAAAATTTCACTTGTGCCTCAGTCATAGGGTAGTGCCATGTACCCCAGGTACTTCACCACATAAAAGAGTTTGCACTATTTCATCCCCTCCTCTGCCCACTCACCTCCTTTCACTTTCTCACGCAGATTTGTCCCATGTTTACTGCAGATCTTGTCTCCCTCAGTCTCTCACCTCTTATTATCCCATTTGCTAGAAAGAAATCATTGCAGGCTACAGTTACACATTACAGGGTTCAAAATACATCTTGAATTTGGCCTCCAGGAATAACTTTGATCACTAAGCTGGAGCCACAAAGGATTTACTCACCTACAAGTTAGACGTTGCAAAACATCCAGTGAAGGGGTGCAGGAGACAAGTGGCTGAAGCGTAGCAGAGAAAAGGACCATCCATCTCAACGTCTTGTCTTCAAGAGTGACCAAGTTGTGATGGTGAGGGAAGGGCATACACACGGGCAAGCCCGTGGGGATGCTGTACTCTAATATGCTCCCAGCAGCTTGCAGCTCAGGGGCTTCCCAAGCCAGAAGCAGCATCTTTGTGTTTCCTAGTCCCTGCTGGAACTTCTCTTACCTGAACTTGCCCCAGCTCCCCTTGAATCCTTGCAGCCTTTTGGCATTCACAGCACTTGGTGGCAGGGTGTTCCAGCACTGACCTGTGCATCCTGCAGGGACCTTGCTCTTTATTTTTTTCCCCCGTTTGCAGCCTGCTTCCAGCTGGTGGCATTTTTTGGCAGTTTTATTCAGCTATTTGGGAGATGGAAAAACAAAGGGTGTATACAGTACTCAAAGTGTGCATTCATCATGGATTTACACTCTAGAACACGGACTCCTCTGCAAAGAGGAGCTCTGTTTAGCCAATGCCTGTAGAGTTTGTGCCTCAAAATGGCAGCTGTCATAGTCTGATAGTGGCGCACTGCCTGGGATGACAAGAGGTGTGCCTGTGAACTCTCATAGATGGAGATGGGATGTGAACCCGGAGATCTCAGCCCCTTGGGCACCTCACAGTTCCAAGCTGTGACCAGTGGCACCTCTTTGAGGCACACTCAGTGAGGTGCTTTGACCACCACCGCCATCACTTTGAGACACGAGCTCTCTACGGGCATTGACTAACAAATCTTTGCCATAGTAGTCAAAATGTCACTGTTCACAACTGAAATGAATAGAAACTAACTATAGATAGAAACTAAAATGAAGACCAGAAAGCATAACTTCCTCCTGCTAATGTTTCCATTCATTCAAGGGCTAAACAAGGGCAAGAGATCAAAACCAATTCCTTTTTCAGATCCAAAACCCCAAAGTCACGTTTGCATGCATAGTTGCAGGATTTCTTAAATTCTTCCCAAAATAAACATCACATAGTGAAGAGGCCTGGGCACTACCAAGAAACCAACTCTGTTGGCCGGGGTGAAAGTAGAAAAAAAATAGTCCTCTGGTGAGTTTGGTTCAGTTTGTCATTTGTTACAGCCATTCTCACTGGACAAGAGAAGGGATTAGAGATAAATATGAATTGCATTAGTGTTCTAGAAGGAACATTTGTCATGCTTATCATCCCTGGATTTCATGTTACATAAACAACCTTAAATGAGAGGAAACCAGCTGTGCGGTGAGCAGTGCAAGCCAGGATCCTGCTTTCCTCCCAGTTCACGTCCTCTGCACATGCTCTCACCCGCCCCAGCCCACGGGCACCCCAGCTCTTGCCCATCAGACTGCAACAGTCCCGTGGACAGGAAAATGGGAAAAGAGCTGCAGGATTTGGTGGGGCTCTGTCATGGGGCATGCAGGACCTCTCAGAGCCGCCCGACCTTGGTCTTTGCTGACAGGGGTGGAAATGCTGACGGGAATATCTGAGGTATGATGCCTCTCAGATAACGTTATCAAGGGCACAGAGGAGGCTTGTACCCCTGGGGCAAGAGCTGCACAGATTCCTTTGCCACTTTCCTCCTCTTTATAGTTTCTAAATCCTGCGGAAGCCTATGCCGACTGAGCCAATACCTCTCTTCTCTGGAAATATCTTGCTTGAATGTATCTGTTTCCAAGTCCTGCATCTAATCCCTCTTCAAACTTCGCAGGTTGATAAGTGTTTTAAATCCATGACTACTTAACTCTCTTGCTAATTAAGTTTGCTTTTGCAGAAGGTTTACAGCCTGCCTGAAATTTTGGAGGCTAAGTCTGGTACAGTTAAAAAAAAAAAAAAAAGTCAGTTGGGTGTACATAAAAATTTACAGAACTGTTTGTAAATATTCTTACTGCTTATACTGCATATTATCAAAAAAAAAAAAGTTCACACTTTTTTCCCCTATGTTTTACTAACATTCTTGTTTTCTATCTGATACACAATAAAGTAGTGTGAGGGCTTTTCAGCCAGAGGCTTGTATGTGTGCGTTACTTAGAGGTTTAGATTGGAATAATCAGAATGAAAAGTGCCTTTGTTGCTATTGTGACATGATGTCATGGAGGAGTGTGCTGTCACAACTTAAAAAACACTGTGGTGGTTATTGGAGCTGAAAACAACGTCCTCTCTTATGAATTAACATAAAACAACTAAATGTGTGCTTGTCTTCTCATACATTCGTAGCTGGTTCTGTTTGATATCCTGGTCATTTTTTTTTTTTTAAGGATGAGAGGCATTTGAATTGTCATTCTAAAAATTCCTTGAAGGTCACACAAGATGAAGACCCTCTTTACATGGTTGTTTCGTGCAGGCACCCCACCCTCTACTGAACAGCCAGATGGCCCATATCCATTCATGGTTGACTCAGACGATGGGAGGAAGGTGCCAGTCGTACAAGCTTACGCTTATGGAAAATATCTCGGTTACTTAAATGTTACATTCGACGAGAAAGGAAATGTGGTCGAAGCAGTTGGAAACCCTATTCTGCTGGACAACAGTGTTCCTGAAGGTACGTGAGTTAGAAACTTGAATCTGCCTGCAACCCTCTACTCCAGTTCAAGTGCTGTTGTGTTAAACATGTAGCACAACGTTGCGGAAGAATTCAGCTTGCTTCCTGCACTTGCAGCTCACTTCGGTGCAAGTTTCAGGTTGTGTAACTCTTGTACCCATTGTCTTACATATTTCCTCTTCTAAACAATGAAATATAGAAGTCTTGGAATATGCACAAATGCAGTGTGTGTCTTTGCCTGTTTAAAGTCACTGATAGCCCCTTTGTGGGAAGTCAGGTGATACTATACCTTACCATTCAGCAGGTCCCATGGTAGGCAGCCCTGTAATTCTGATTTTAAATATTGTGATGACTGGGTTCTTCAGAACAGAGTTCAGGGCAGGAGAGAAATGTTGAAGTATTTTGGAAAAAAAAAATGGAATACTCTGACAATGTGCTAATATAATGTACAAAACCCACAGCTTCTTGTTGTCAGCGCTGAGGGTGCTCGATGTTTAAGCTCTGGAACACTTGAGCTGGAAGGAGAGTCCCTCTGCTGCTTTCTGTCCGTAACTCTGCCCAGGCTGAGTCACATACTTCTTGTCTGCTCTGCAATTGCCTGTTCCTGATGCTCTGTTCTCTGTTTCTTCACTAGTGTTTACTGTATGAAGCTCTGATCTTTCACCAGGTTTTCTGGATTCTACCAGAGTATTAATAAAATAAATATTTTTAAAATTACGTTTTCAGAGATATCATACGTTATTCTCAGTGATATATTAATTTAATGAGACGATGTTAAGAGACTTTGCGCTCTGATGTCAGTAAGAGCGAAAATTCAGATATATATGTGCTCTGATTTTATAAATGTATTATTTGAACACAACATTATACCATTATAAATGTTGCTGTTGCTGACAAAGTTACCTGGCAGATAGTGTAAAATTAATAGCTGACAAAAAGCAGTCGTGACGTTATCTGTCTGCATATGCAAGTATTTTTGTATCTGTTTATTTTCAACTAGATTTGCACAGATGCGCATATAGAATTAATTCTTATAATGTGCTTTTTTTTCCCCTTGGCATTGATATTTGAGCTAGTATTCCTTTTCGTACTGTGTTAAAGGCTAGGAAGCTATATTTAGAGGGGAAAAAAAAGAGGGATGATGCCAAATAAAAACCAGGCTCACTTATATTTTAAAAATTCTTGTACAGTAGCTGTCATCTATCAAGGCAGAGGCTAGAAACCCCCCAGCTGTCAGAGATTACAATGGGGCTGGGCAAAAATATGTTTAAGAGTAATAGAAAGATAGCCTTGCTGTGGCAAGGGAATAGTTTGTTTTCACTGGATTGTGTGGTTCCGCTGGCTCCCTCTCTAAGCCTTGTTTAAAGCGAGAGTAGATGCCAGCTTGTTGGAAAAGCCCTTAGGGAAAGTGTGACATTTTAGAAGCATAAAGAGCATGCTTTTTCCTAAGCTTTGCACATTAAAAATAACCGCACTGCTTATTTTACACTTTTATCCTACTTTTTATAGATGAGCACATTAAAGAAGAAGTGGAAAAATGGAGGAAGAACCTGGGGAATTACTCTCAGGAGATTGGAAAAACTAGTGTTTACCTGAACGGTACGAGCGAAGCGTGTCGCTTCCAAGAATGCAACATGGGAAACTTGCTCTGTGATGCTGTGGTAAGGAGTTGCCACCACAGGTGGCAATCACATCTACATAATTACTCAAGAGCTATCAGATGAAGGGCTCCCAGGCTCTGAACTAGCTCTGTGTAAGCTTCTCTGCTGCTTTCCATCACTATAACATCTTGTGATTCCTTAGAAAGGCCTGGCAGGAGCAAGGCTACAGCAAGTCTTGCTTTGTAGAGTGAGGAGCAGTTTATTCTCTGCACAGGTCCTCGTACAGAGAACTGCTTGTTCACAGCTGGCTCCTGCAGGTGCTGAGGCTGCAGTTTTAAACTCTGTCGCCTGTGAGGCTGCTGCCCCGCTTCTCTCTCTGACAAGTGAGCGTGCCCAACGCTTTTGTCTCAGCCAGTGCTGGCAGTGCCCTTTTACGGACTTTTCATGAAACAGAGCCAGGACCCAGGGGCTGGAATATCTTAGGGTATTGTCAGGGCCTGAGGGCACCGCCAGCCCTCACTGTCCCTGCCCACCTGCCCCAGGACCCCACATCAGCCCCAGGGCCAGTTGCCAGCTCCCCACAGCCCTGCCCATCCCCAGGGAGGTGCCGGGTGTCTGGGGCTGCCCCAGTGCCCCCAGCTGCCCCGCTCCTGGCCAGGGTGGTGAGATGGGACCTGGCTGGTGGCCCTGCTCTGATGGATCCCCACGGGGAGACACCGGTGCTCCCGGCACCCCAGCCTGGAGGGAGTTACCAGCTCCACTGCACCCCGACAGGCATCGTGGTGCTTCATCAGTCACATCACACCAGAAGATCTCTGCATGAGAAGTCACTTATCATTTAAAAACAAATGGTTTGGGTTGTTTTACCATCCCGCTGTAGCACCATCCCCCCTGCATGCTCTGGGCAGAAAGGTTTACCAGCACAACTCTTTCCAGAAAATGAGAATTGCCATAAATGTCCTCCGGCATTGCCACTAAATCAAGCTCCAATTAATGATCATGAGCTTTCATTTAGATATTTCCCCAAAGCTGTTTATCCAGTCCATGTTACTGCTTTTCTTGTAATCCTCATGATAATTCTTAGTTCGTGGGCTAATTTCCAGATTAGGTTAAGATCTGGGAATTCTGCATTCGGTTCTGCTAAAATGGCACTGCCTTGCTTTTTCTTCCTGCTAGCCACTCTTGAATGTTTATTTGGAAAAAAAAAATGTGATCAAATATTTCCTCACTTTTTAAATTTAAAGAAAGTCACTTCGTTGTCCTTCATAAGTTTGTAGGCTTTCTTGATACACATTTTGTCTTGGGCTGTCGAATTCTACTTTAGTTAGGTAGGTATCTGTAGACAACCGTCTGCATTCATCATAAATCCACATGGACCACCCTATATTTTCTTTGCAATACCAGTTATATGCATGCTTTCCTGTCTGGTGCTGTGCATCCAGGGGTATTAAAGGAAAAAACAGACCTTTCTGTACCACGGGTTTGAATGTTTAGAGCTGTGCTGGGAAATCTGGAGATTGAGAAAAGTGAAAAATTGACTGAACAATTGTGCTGAGTCAAAACAGAGGTGTCCATGTTCAGTGGAGCTTCTCCAACAGGAGCCTGAAATCTCAGGATAACAGGTTGACAGGAGCAGATGGCATTTACAAAGGAATTTAAAGGAACTCAGATAAGAAACTGCTGACTTGTTAACTGCAGTGTGCAAGCTTTTGTTTCCAAACTGCCTCCATGCTCAGGGCTGGAGAGTAGTGAGTGTAGGAGCACATTGTAAGCATATTTTTGTGGGGTACCGGGGAATTACAATTTGTAATCCTGATGTCTGTTCCAGGACAATTGCTAAATTAGAGGGTATAGCTCAGACTGAAAAATCAGCAAACAGAAAAAAAAATCCATTCATTAAACAAGAATTACAAACTCAAGAATGGATCTGGCCTCAGGGAACACCAGTGAGCACTAAGCTGGACGCACAAAGGATTTACACACCTGCAAGTTAGAAGCTGAAAACCCTTAGCCTAGGAGTGCAGGGGAGAAGGGGCTGAACTGGAACAGGGGGACCTGCAGGGTCCGTGCTCGTTCTTCAGTTTGCATCCTGCTGTGCCCTGGCTGGATGCTGCTGGAGGCCAGGGAGTCACCCTTGCGCTGGAATGCTCGGTCCCTATCCTACCTCTTCACACCACTCATGATTTTATAGGTGTCAAATGTTTTCCTTCCATCCTCTCTTTACCAGAACAGAGTCCTACCCTACATCAACGTGCTATGATCAGATGCTTTCCTGTGTCTTTGACCATCCTTGTCACCCCTCTCTGCATTTTTCTAGATTTTTTTTTTTTATTCTTGAGATGAGAAAACACACTGATTCCTATCAAACTTCCACATGCTCTTCTTGATTTTTATTGGTTTCTGTCATGCCCTTCCTGTAGTTTTCTCTTTGTGAGACTGACAAGTCATAACCACAGCCATTCCTGTATGGAAACGAGCCCATCCCTTCCATTATCCTTATTTCCTTACGCTGAACCCTTTCCTGTTCTACTCAGTTATTTCAGTGGGTTGACACTGTAGGCTCATCATCCTTATGCGACTGAGTAAATCCCTCACCTCCATTTTCTTTACTACTTAGCATGTCTCAAGCAAATATTATTTTGTCCTTGCATTTTGCTTTTGTCAGAGTTTGGACACTGTTGGAGACACAATTCCTGCACAAAGCAGAGATTGGGGACTGACCTAGTATGCCTGTTTGATATTCCTCCACTTTCCTACATCTTTCTAGTTTGCCAAGAGCGTTCCAAATAGTAAAAACAAATCCTTTTTTCAGCTGGCCTGCCCTGATAATGTCATATACACAGACACTATGGGAAAGTTTGAGAGTTCTCTACAGGAAAAGACAAAACTTTTTCTTCTTATAAGTTAAAAAAAAAAAAACATATTTTAATGTGTTTTGCTTTTTTTTTTTTTTATCAGTATTTTACACTGGATGTGAAGGTAATATTAGAGAAGAGAGAAAATCTTTGTTTTCAGTCTCAGTACTGTGTGTAAATTTCCACAGCCTAGAGTAAGTGAAGATTAAAAAATCAATTTAAACATTTTCCTTTGGCAGCTTTATGAGAACGTCAGACATCCAGATAGGAAGTCGTGGAACCATGTTTCGATGTGCATCCTGAATGGAGGTGGGATACGGTCGTCCATTGATGAACAGAGAGCTAATGGTATGTAAAGTTGCCTGCTGAAAGACAACTTTATCAGGAAGGAGCAATCAAGTTATCATGCAAGCGTGAACGCAGCGTTAGGTATGGGCTTGTTTTGATGGGATTTGCATCGTGTTTGGCAGCTATTTCAAACTCTCTGAAATAGTTATCCATCATAGGAGCGCAATGGCACTCAGGCTGACATTCTTAGAATTTTTTACTATTGGTTGTACATAACGCTTTTTAACATTTTGTTCCCTCTCCTTGCTGCTGTGGAACAAAGAAAGACAGTGGCTATTCTTTACCTCCTTTTGTAGAGTGGCATACGCTACAATGGCTAGAAGCTTTCTATAGTCTGCCACAGAATAAGTGAATTTGTTTTTCTTCTGAATGCTAAGGTTTTACAGTTCTTATTCGCCTGATATCAGACAAATGAAAACTAAAAACAAACACATTTTTTCCTTTTAGCAAAATCCGTCTCTAGGACTACATGAGTAAATCTTAAACGATTGGAAAAACTGCCTGACTTGTAGTATGAATTTCTGGTTTTCTTCATCTTAGGTTGGTGGTTTGTAGTCTCTTTTAGCAGAGGTATTTGAACACAATATTGCACACAATATGTGCAGTTACATCACACTCAGGTTTATTTGTCTTGTGCAGCTGGATGACAATGACAAAGGTTCATTGACTGGGACAATACGCGTGATCCTCACCTGCACACTGGTGCTCAGTTTCTCACACTGCATTTGCCATTTCCCTTGTCAAAAACATACTGCTAAACAGTCCTAAAATCGTACTGGGAACTTCATGGTTTTTTTTGTTTTGTTTTTAATGAATGTAAATAAAGTCTCATTCCCCCAGGTAGCATTACTATGGAAGATTTGCTCTCTGTTTTGCCATTTGGAGGTCGTTTCGATTTGGTAAAGCTGAAAGGCTCCACGCTGAAAGAAGCTTTTGAGCACAGTGTGCACAGGTACGGAAAAGGAACAGGAGAGCTGCTGCAGGTTGGAGGTATGCTGTCTTCCTTCCTCATTTTGGTTTTCCAAAACAGCCAGCCCCTCCGTGGGCCTTGCTTGCATGACACCTGGAAGGCATTTGCGTTGCCTCCTTAAGAATGGAAGGCAAGCTGGCAACGCATCCCAGCTCTGTGCCTCACGCGTGCCAGCTGACACTATTTATCCTGAATATGTTTTTGCTGAGCCACGGGAGCGCTTGCAGCACACAGGCCATCACTGTTTCCTTCGGCAGAGACGGGATTCCCAGTTGTTTCAGTAACCCATGATTGGTAGCAGTTTAATTATCTACAGGAAGAGACGGTCAAGTAGAGCTGTAAGTTATTGCTGCAGCAAGCTCCTGTTTTCAGTTCTTCGCTGAAAGCCTGCCTGAAATCCCAGACCAGGCTTCCCTGCCAAGTCGTTACCAATTTCCAGTTTATCAAAATCAGTTTGTGCCATTGCCTAACGGCTGGAGATGTGTTCAGAGTTAGTCTGAGAGGGCTATGGAATTGCTCCAGTGAATTTCTAAATAGTTTAGGGATGAACAGTTAATATTAAAAACATACACGTTTCTTGAATCACAGCTCCCCAGATATTTATCCAGATGTGTGCTAGGCTACAGTCATGTTTATTCCTGCTCTCCCTGTGATGCTGTGCGGGTTCCTCTGTTTATCTAGCAGAAAAGCTAGGCTCTGCGGGCAGGGGCTCAGTGATTTCCCCATCCATGCCTCCCCCCACGTAGCCTGGTGATGGGAGCACTTTATCCCCTGCAAGATCCAGAACCCCACCTGCCAAGGACCCAGCCCACGTCTCACATGCAGCGAGTGCTCTCACCAGCAAGTTACTAAGATAAAGCAGCGGCAGCAGCCCCTCTGCTGCCTTCTCATAGAAAGAAAGAAAGAAAGAAGACAAGACACCTAGTAGCTCTGGAAGGGGTTCAGGACAGGAGATGCAGAGGAGGAGAGCCAAAGTTGGAAGAGACGCTGTGCTTGGGGCTAGCTTTAGCGGCTTCCTGAGCAGCAAATTCTTGGCAGTGCTGTTCCCAGGGCCTACCCCTCCCTGGGCTTTTAACGAGGAAGGTTCACAGTGAAAAATGTTGATTCTTCTACAGCGAGTAGAAGCCACAACATTCAGTCCTAGCTTAGCTTTCTTTCCTTCAGGACAGTGCTTATTATCCATAATAGGCATCTTTTTGTAGGCATCCACGTAGTCTATGATCTCTCCAGAGACCCAGGAAACAGAGTTATTAGCATAGAAGTGCTTTGTACAGCCTGCAGAGTCCCAACCTACGTCCCACTGCAGATGGATGAAATATACAACGTGACTCTTCCGTCCTATATGCTCTTTGGTGGAGATGGCTATCGCATGCTGAAGGAGAAACATCTGGCGTACGAGAAAGGTAAGCACAGGCTCTAAGAAGGTAGCAGACAATTCCTGAAAGCTAAAAGATCTTCCTATATACGTGTCAGATTTTTTGCTTTTATTGGATAAATTTGTTTCTAATCTGATGGCTCTAGATTGCTAGTTTTGCTTTTAGTTAACTTTTTTTTTTTAATCACAGTTAAATCATAAAAGTTTCAAGAAGTTTGAAAGTTTCAAAAAGCAACTGAGCCTTGTCAATGCTTAAAGAGTGGTTCTGAGATCATGGTAAACCAGTGAAAAAGCAAAAACCACACTAGACTAAATATTATGCACACTGCCTTGCACTTTTACCGATTACTAAACAATGGATCTAAAGGAAAGGTACTATTTCTGTTAGACCTCAAAATTCTGCTCTGTGGAAGCATTTGCAAAGGCAGAACTGTCTTTGTCCTACTCAGCAACATACAGCTCAGGCGAGCAAGACAGGTGGAGGGAGGAAAAGACAACAGCTTTTTCTGCAGCCGTTAACCTATGCCTTCAAAAGCATCAGACTACTCGTGAGTTCTGCAGCCCGACACAGCAAAGGCAGCAGCACGCGGGGTGTTTCCTAACATTCTTTATAGTGGTATGCAAACTATTAGAAATGCAGCATTCCTACAGTTAACATAGACATCTTTTAGGACAATGGACAGCTTCAGAAAGTTTTTGAGATTAAAATTATTTCTGAAGACAAAAAAAAAAAAGACGTAATGCCCTATTACAAAGAAAGAAAAACAAAAGTCTCTTCTAGGAGCACGTCTGTATCATCTGGAACTTACCCTGGGTATGTTCTGATTCCAGACTGATTATAGTTATAATTTAGTTAAGCATGTTTGTACTACCAAAAAAACACTTCCTTTTGGACCTTCCTTACAGACTATTTCTTGGTTCTTCAGGATGTTTTAATTTAGATTTGATTCTCACAAGTGGGAGTGATGTTTACAATCAAATTCAGTCTATGGTTGCATGGGGGTAGCAGTGGTGTGGTTTTTAGAGAGCAACTGTTTACACAGAAATAAATTCACATAGAAACAATTAGGAATAGTGAAAGGTAACAGACTGAAAGGTTCTTGTAGCATCTTTCATTATATGAGAGGGGCAAAACAATAAAAGCTTTCAGATGGAAATACTGCATGATCATGGATCAGAAAGGGCTCAAATGCGATGGCTGGCTGCAGTCACTCAAGAGGGTCTTCCACTCCAGAAAATTTTTGTGCACACTGGCTAGAGATTCTTCCTAAAAAAATAAAAATAGTTAAATTCAAAAAAGAGACAACTCCACCAGATCCACGACACTCTACCCAAAACTGGTGGGAGACCTCAATCTACCACCATCTGATTGGAAATTACCGTTGTAACAGAGAGAAGCAAACAAACAAGAAAGCTCGACAAAGCAAAGGTGTTTTTTGTTTTGGTAAAACATGAGATTACAAAAAAAATTTGGTTACAAACCACCACAGTGGTTTTAGATTTTATTTGTGCACAGAAAACAACTCTCCACACCCATACGTTGTCCTGATGGCAGGCCTTCTGATCATGAGGATCATAAACAGCAGAAAACTGTTGGCTTTAAGACTTGAGCTAAAACTGCAATTGTAAGTTAAAATTTTGTGCAGAGCTTGGCTGCTGCAGAGAACGTTAATCTTTTTTTTTTTGCTTATCTGCTTAGGTGAACCTGATGTAGAAGTTGTTTCCCGTTACCTCGATAGAATGAAGAGAGTTTACCCAGCAGTTGAAGGTCGAATAAAGTTTTCTTCAGGAAGTCTCATCCAAGGAAGTCTTACCCTGATTTCTGTACTGGTCACTGTAACGTTCTTGCATAGCTGATTTTTGCTCAGTGTTTACATTTAGAGGAAGACAGAGGGATAGAAATGGTGCTGAGGAAGGGAAAAGAACTGCTCTCTTTTCTCAAACCTTAAAATGAACAAATGTTTTGGTTTCTGCATGTAGTCAGTAAATAGCACAAGTGATTATCTTTGATCTGCTATAGTCATTGAAGTGAACGAGTGGGCAGAACTCATGGCTTACTTTGAAGCAGCAGGTACAAACAAACGCGCATAACCCACGATTCAGGTTGAGGTTACAAGAAGCAAAGTATCAGTCCTCCATCACGAAACAACCACTAACCAAAATGGGCTATTCTTAATTTGTCAAATTATTTTAGCTGTTTCAATGAGTTGATTAAGAATCTGATACCAGTAATGTAAACAAGCTTCTAAAAACAGATACATTATAGGTGTATATGCCTCCCATTAATCTCCACTCAGGGTATAAGGTTTCAAACCAATAAGTCTGGCTGCTTCCAGTTATCTTACCTACACCAATGCCTGATAGAGCTGGACTAAACTCACTGTCATGAAAAGCACTGGTCCATTTCTGTGCAATTAACAGTTTTTGCATTTTACTTTTTAAGACACAGCAGCCCCTTTTTGTATTTCCCATTAATAAAGAACACAACAAAAGTTTGATTTGATTTTGATAAATGTTGACAAAACAAGTATGTAACTTCAGCATTTAATATGGCCAGTATGGGGACTGTACCTAGAGTAAGATGACAGTATTTAAGACAGTTTTATATAAAGATGCTCAAATTTACACCATATTCCAAAGACCAAAGCACAGGACTCCTGAGCATTACCCCGTATCAGCAATGTTCACAGAGAATGTCAGATATACACACATTGATTCCTGCAGCACTATGGAGTCCTTTAAAAGTTGGACAGTAATGAGGCTTTTTACAGTATAACCTGGCTTTATCATAATTGTGATCGTAATTCAAAAGCCTATATCCTACATGGGGAGGCTAAGCTTAAAAAACACACAGTTGTAAGAGGCAGGCTAATAAGCATAAAGTCAGAAGTAGGATGAAATGCTAAGTCTACATTTCTGACCTTTTATCAAGGAATGATTGCTTATAAATGACTATAAACAATGCTATTTTTTAAAGATAATTTCCATTCAGAATTTTGACATCAACATACCTCCCTATTGTTTATTGCTGTATTAAATCGATGTGCATAATTTTGAATAAACCTACTTTGATTTTCTGGAAAGCAAATTACGCCTTTTTCAACAGTCAAGCTACTCAAATTCAATGCTAAATTTCAAGACATCATTAGTTTTCACATAAATTCAAGGGTTGCGCATGAAAAGATTTGGGCTACACAGCTGCATTAAATAAGCTTCATTAGAACAGGGAGACAAATAACAGCTGACCTTGACACAGTACCAGTTCTAACGTGGCACTGATGATTTGTCAAATCTAGCTCCTAAAGTTATCAATTTACAGAATGGTCTTCCCTAAATCAACATAAAACCAGTAACAGAGACTACATTTATAGACTGAGCTGTACCTGCACATTTTGTTTTTTGTTTTGGTTTAAAAAAAGTTACAACTCCTCCTTTGGTATACCCAGAGGGAAATAACACCTCTACCTTCTTTTGGCAAACAGAAGGAAAAAGTACACAAAAGCAGTATAGACAGTTAATGCAAGTTGTATAGACAAAAAACACTAATGCTGCATTAGATAAATTTGGCTTGTTTGTTAAAAAAATAGGGAGTGTGTGAAAAGAAAAATCTTAAGGAATGTCTATTAACATATTTCTGTGGTGTTCTGTGAGTAAAATTTCTTTAAAATCTATGTATAAGTACTTTTTAAAGTGTCTTTTATAAAGGCTGAGCCGACCAATTAAGGTTTACAGGAAAAAAATCTTCCACACATTTTTGTGCTAATAAATGTTTAGAAAACACTAAGAACAGACCCATATACTCTTTTCTAATCCTGTGATCCTAATCCATTTTTCTAAGTGTCCCTAAAGGAAAGCAACAATTATTACACTTTTAGCAAAGCTAAAGATGTAGGCAGGTCTCTTATTTTATACTATCCTGTACTTTCGCATGCAGAGGTTTGGGGGAAACAAATCTGCTTACTGATAGCAGCTAAGTAAATTTAAATAAAAAGTACAGATATATTATTTACTTGTAATTGTTATTAAATTTTAATGTCTTTATTGCATAAAGAGGTTTTTAGAACTTAGATTTTATGTTATTTACAAGAAAATATACAATGCAAGGTTAAAATATCACACGTCCATTACGTTAGTGCACAGCAGATGCTTCCACCACGTGTCCAGCAAGGTCCCTGCATTCACATCCAACATGACACAGAGCTAGCTTCCTTTAGACCCTGTTAAACAGTAATCAAAACAAAAAGACTTAACTATGATAACGCATATTTACATATGAAAGACTGATCCGATGTGCAATGATTAATGATATTTGAAAACAACCACTTAAAATCAGAGATAACAGAAACGAAGGCTACTGCTTTCAGGTTTTTAATACTATTACTTGAAAGAGAGATTTTATTCCTTCTCTGGAATTTCTCACCTCCTCCATTCTTAAGTGCTAAATACAGTTTTCCTAATGCAGCAATTTTCTGCTCTGGAAGAGGCACTGGCACATTTTTGCAACTGGATTTCTTTCCTTGCTCTGCTAGGAAAGCTTCTCCTGTCTCAGCTTACCCTTTATCTCATATCCTGTCTGAACAGACTTCCAGGGGACTGGCTGTATTATTGTATCAAAGGCAAAACATAAAAGTGCTTTTCAGTTCTTATTGTTAGAACTGCTACACTTAGGCATGCTGACATTAAACACAGCATATCTGTAGTGATCCACTTCATATCTGCATTGGTACATATAGTAGGATTTGACTTCAAGAGGAAGTCAAGATGTAATCTCAGGAGCGGGAAGTAGGTTGACATCCCCCCAACAGAAATCTTCCCATTTCTCCTGTTGCTATTGCCCCTGTTGAATGCGCAGTGCTCAAAATAAAACTTCCAGGATGCCCCGATTTCTCTTTAAATGCTTACCGAGTTGAAATATTTTCTGTTCCTCACTGTAACTATGAACATACTTTCATGTCATGCAACTCAAGAAGGACCCGTCTGCTCAACAGAGAGAGGTAAGTCACTGGGGTCATTTTTTTCCCCGATAGGACTGATAACTAAGTAAGAACCAGCCATTAATTTTAACCATAAGAAGCAGCCATTAATTTTATACTTGCCAATCAAAGCTGTTTGGAGGAAACTATTTTCTTTCTAAATGACTTCACAGTCAGCTTGCAGTGATTTGGGAGAAATTATATTTTGAATTGAGGGCTTCACATGAAAAACACTGCCCTCTACCCATCCTTTCTCTCCCCCTTGCATGTGCCTTTTCATATTGATCCTCCCTCATCTGCCTCACTTAGTCCATCACAGTCCTACAACCCTCACTACTACATCCTACAGGCAAACATCATGGAAGTGATGACCTTTTACTCTTGGCACATCCAAAACAGGAAAACTACTGAAGTTCCTGGTTGGAGTATCTTCTTTTCCTTCCCCCTACTAAAATCTGGCCCAGCAAATACTCTCCCTGTTCCCATCATCAGCTTCAGCGAGGCGGGACATGCAGAGCCCAGGCCTCAACACTTCTGGTTCACTAGGACCAAAGGTAGCATCAGAGGTCCCTCCTTGCCAGGTGTTTTTCTGTAACACTGCAGAGCAATCAAGCAGTGGCACGCAGTTACAGGGAATGAAAGGATGGATTAAGATTAACCTTAATCCCCATTTAAATCAAATAACCTTTTCTTGTTTTGTTTTCAAATAAAAAAATCTTTTCCCCCATTAAATATACACACTGTTACAGAATCACAGAATGGTTGAAGTTGGAAGGGGCCTCTGGAGGTCTTCCAGTCCCTTCAGCACCTTGGTGGCCCTCCGCTCAACTCTTTCCAGTCTGTCCAGGTCTGTCTTGTACTGGGGGGTCCAGACCTGGACCCAGCACTCCAGGTGGGGCCTCACCAGTGCTAAGCAGAGGGGAAGGGTCACCTCCCTTGACCTACTGGCAACGCTCCTCCTAATGTGGCCTGTAATACCATTGGCCTTCTTTGTAGCAAGGGCACGCTGCCAGTTCATGTCGCAGTCGGCATCCATCAGGACTCCCGGGTCCTTTTCTGCAAAGCTACCTTCCAGCTGGGCAGTCCCCAGCATGTGCTGGTGCACGGGGTTGTTCCTCTATTGATCTCTGGGGTACCCTTCTGGTTACTGGCCTCCAATTAAACTGCTGATCACCACCTTCTAGGCATGACCGATGCTTTAAAGATTATTTAAATACTTAACACAAAGCCTTTAACTTTTTTCCAGCACTAACTGAAGACAAATTAATGTTCCTATAGATACACCGTTAGCTGCTGAGGTACAAAACCAGTTCAGTGCAGTAAAACAACAAGGCTAAGTCAGGTCTTCCAATGCAGCACACAAGTCACTAGGCTACTTCCTTATTTACTTGGTTGGTTGGATCTTCTTTTGTTTGTTCTTAACTGTTTGAACACAGCTATGAATAGGCCAGCTAAGAGCTGATGCACAAACTAGGCTAAACAGGCTAAGCTGCTCTCCTTTCAATGAAAACAACAGAAGGTGCCCTAGCTTGTTCTGACATTTATCATTTGTTTCTGTTTACTATGCAAAACAAATCACTGCTGGCACTCCTGTGGTTCTCGGACACAGGGTTCATGCAACAAAAATCTGAACGATAAATAAGGTGGGGTTTTATTGATTTTTTAAATGAGATGGACCACAAACCTAGTGATATGCATTCATATAGGATTTGCATGACACAGATTGCTTTCTGCTTTATCTGGATAGTGGAAGTTAATATTGCAGTGAGCAAACTTTGGGTAAAAAACCCTTCCACTAAATAATCTCAAGAAAAATGCTGAAACTCAATCTGAGCTCTGCATACAGAACTCACTTCCTAAAGACAGAAAATGCATGAAATAGAATGGAGGCAATCAAAAAGAAATGCATGGAGATCCTGGTAAGCAATTACTCTGCCCAATTGTAGTGAAAGGCACCCTTACTGCATGCCAGGTGAATGGGCCAAAACAGATTTGCAGAGACCTAATTATCAGAAATGTAAGTAATCCGAATTTCAATGATTTCAATGCATTAGTAAAATACTTATTTTCCACCAAAAATTTAAACTTATTACAAGAGAACAACAGAAAAAATGTAGCAATGACCAATGAGCAATAGTAGCTTGAAGAAATCTGCAATTCTTGAATAGAGTTAGTACATACTTTACTTAGCTCTGGGAAGAGTTCTTGAATCCCAATGTCCAACAGAACGTAAGTTAACTGAAAGAAAATAAAGCAAATAGCATCAGCCAACCATGAAGAATATGCCAAGGCAACGTTATTGCGTTTTGTCTTTTGCACTGAATGAGTCAGTCCTCTGCCATAGCCATTCGTTCATTTTAGGAAATGCTCTACCCAATGGAAAGTTTCTCAGGTGTTGCAAGTTACCTGTTTGTTGAGCACTGGTTGTTGCATGCCATCAAACAGAAGCCTGATGCCTTCGTATTTAGCTTCTTCCCCAATGCACTTGCCAATTAAATCTAGGCCAGATACCACCAACAAATACACAAGTCACTAGAAAGCACTGCAAAACAGCTGTACTATGTAGTTTGTAGTATAGCACCTGGTTAAGTAACATCCCCTGCACTAGTTTCAGCTGACATAAACATAACTCCCTAATTCCATGTGAGGCATTTTTCTTGAAGTCCAGCAATATAAAAAAAAAGTTTTTAATTAAAGAGAATTCAAGTTTTATCCCTCTAAAGTAGTCAACAGAAAAAAACACTCATCTGGTTCCTCCTTTTCTTAACCCCCATTTTCCGTGCTGCAAACTTAAATAATTATTACACTTTTAAAATTTCAACTTATTGTCCTAATACTTTGTTTAATGCACAAGCTGGAACTTTTAAATTACTTCCTGAATAACCCAGAATATTGGCCCCTCTTCTCTAGTTTATACAGTGTAAGTAGAGTTCAGATTTATCTCATGGCTTCACAGTATCCCTTTTTTAACCTGATCTTCATCTGGATAAAATATAAAGCACATGACCATTCTAAATATGAAGAAATTACAGTTTTAAGCACATTTGTAAAGTTCTCATTTATGTCTTTACGAATGACTACACTACATACAACATTACTCAGTAACAGTGAGGTAAGTGATGAAACTGAACTCTTTAACAGTATTCCAGTCAACTCAAACCTCAGCAGCACAGGAATTATTTAATTTTGAAAGCTAATGTTATTGTATTCAGGTTGTACTTATGTTTGAACAGTTAACCATATTCTTATAAAGAGCCATTAAATAAATAACCTGGAATGTATCTCATCATTTCTTCAAAAGTCTGCTTTGCTCGCTTCTGTTTATCCTGGAGAGAGCGAGGTTCAGTATTCTCACAGAACACAGCATCTGCAGCAAAGACACATTGAAGAAACTGTCTTTAGGCAGCTTTTTATCACTGGCATAAATTTTTTTTTGGATAATCGCTTCAAAGTTGAACTTCTTTTCTGTATGATCTTAACTGGTAGGGAATTCTAAGCCTTGACAGATAATAGTCTTTCGATTACGTTAGCCTCATCAAATCCATAATAACCCACCTGCTTGAAGGATAATAATCTTTTGCCAATTTGTTTCCAGTCTTTTCAAATTTTTAAAGCATTATCTTCTAGGTTTGGATCAATCCTACTTTAAGTTAGTTATAATCTCCTTACTTACAATTTTCCTTGCCCTTTCAAAATTATAAGCAGTATTTACCTAAGGCACTGTCTCAAACTGTCCAAAATTTCAGATCTACCTAAGAATGAAAATAATTATTGTTCATCAGAAATATTTGGCACTCAGTTTTGGTTTTAGACTCTGAAAGTCTTACTCTCTTTCTTTTTTTGTCTTTCACAAGATTTCTTCTTGGTTTAATATGGACAGAGCTGGTCTTGATTCCAGAGCTTTGGCCACATTTCATTTAGCTCAGACTGTGGTCAGACTATACTTCTCTGCATTTGAGAACTTGTGTGTTGTTTTGGTTGTTGTTGTTTGGTTTTTATTTTTATTTTTCAAATCTCCCTCTGCTTCCCTTATTTGAAAGTCAAAAGCACTCAAGCCCTCTCAAAAGTCACCACAATGAAAGGAACAAAAAAAATTAATGATAATGCAACACAAGTAAAAACTAACTTAAAGAAAGCATGAACCATTCGCATACTGACATACTAACCCACCTTTCTTCTCTTTTTCTTGTTCTTTGCACACCTCAGCAAATAACTATTCATAGTACTTTTTTTTTCCCTGTAATCACGATTGACAGGCAACATGGCAAACTTTACATTTTTCAGCAACAAACTTTCGGAATCTTTTTATAGGTCCACTTGATTTTTTAAAGTTCCACTGCTTTAGTCGGGAATTACAAAGTTTAGTATGTGGTAACTTAACAGAAGGGAATTCAATTATCATCAAATTAAAGCAACACTTCTACATCAAAGACGTATTCGTTACTAACCTCTCAGCAGTGTTATCAGAGAAACCAAACGGTGTTCCTGAAATAGCTGTTCCAACTTATAATGCAAGTAATAGTCTGTGTACAGTTCCAAGGTATTTTTGAAGAGAATTCTTCCTCCCATCAAGAGATGATGCAGCCAGTCAGGAATGTGGAAAACTACCCTACCTGCAAAGTTACGGTAACAAATATTTATATGATTCTCCTAAAAGAAGAAAAAAGATTGTAAACTAGCAGATATTTTAGTTTTGGTAGTGCAACACTGAGAAATTACTATTCTCCATGTTGCTTATCGAATATTCTTTAAACTATTTCTATAAATTAATTCCCAGAGCGTACAAAGCAGCTTAGAGACGTCAGAGAAAGGGCACTACTCCCACAAAATTAGTCCAAGATGCAGAAAGATAAAAACAGAAAAACTGAACAATAATGAGATAAAATGTAATATTTTAGCACAGTAATGTCTTTTTTTAAGAGTGTTTATGTTCCTAAGCTGTATATTGTTAACATGACAAGTCCTAAATTATTACTACAATCAAATTTTATTTCTTACCAAAAAAACTGAACCTCATAATGAAAGTATATATATACAAAGTAGAAGAATAACTAAAAGAAGTCACTTCTTACCGATATACATCAAGTAGTCATAGACACCTTCTACAGTCAGCATTTCCATGAAGTAGTTCTGATTTTGTCGTCTTTCTGTATTCTCAGACCGGTTTGCATTATTCTTGAATAAATCATTGAAGAGCTAAAAACAGAAATATAACTTGGAAAACACTGCATTCAAAAATAAAAGGATAACCATCGGGTTTTTGTAGCGTGTTTGTTTTTCATTAGAAGTAACTTTGTTTTCCAGAGCTTTCGAAGAACTAATCAGTTTTCCATTATATCAAGTTTTTTAAAAAGCTGTTCACATTCCAAAGGGAGAAAACATAAAAAGTACACCACATTCTGCCAAGATATGCGACAACCAAAACCCCATGATTCAAAATGCGGCAGCAGTGCAACCAAGACATTAAATCACAGGCTCTTTTGCTCCCGATACCTTCACACATCCAGACTTTATTACAGGCCTTGCTCCTTTCATGCACCCTCTTCTGTCACTGAGAGGCATAAAGGATATGAGTTTGTCAGCCATAAATGACAGGAGTACCCTACAACATCCAAGCATTCCTAAAATATATTGTTGCCTTGTATTTTGAAACAACAGGTTCTAGACAAAACATTTTTTTTTGCATACAAGTCCCCATTTTTCCTTGCCAGCTTGATTACTTATAGGAGAAACTTCGTGTATTTTTAAGTTACCAAAGTTTGGGATTCTTTCCATTTATCCCATTTCCTATTTTATTCCTTTATCCTTCTATTTTCCCATGTTCCCCACCATGATCCCTCCTTTTTCTTGCATTTGGTTCTTCCCTAAAACATATTATAATACTTGTAAAATCCAAAGATGTTCTGTCCTGCAACCTTTAAGTAGTCCCATGCCACCCAGGCACTAATCCTTTCCTCCCAGTCCCACCAAGCCTGTGGGCTCCAGCAGTTGGAAAGAGTCCTCTGAGACCTGAGGCTCTTCAGATCTGACAATACCTCACAATAACCATTAAGAGTTTATTTAAAATTATTTTATCCCCAAACCTGTCGAACCAAAGATCAGTAAAAAAAATTATACAAAATACTACTGTATTATGAAAAGAAAGCTCCAAAGTTTTTGTCAAGCTTCTAACAAAAATATCTCAGTATTAGAAGAAAATACAGTGTAATCGTAGTATTGCCTAAACTGAGAATATTGCTACTGACAAATTTGTCACTCCCAAATTAAAAATAGTTCCAAAGAATGGTTAGCAATGGTTAGCAATTTGCTTGTACTTGGTTTACTCTCTAGAAAATCGTCCTCCCTGTAGTAGATAAGGCCATAAACCATACAAATCCCAACAGACTGTGAATCATGCAAGTCTCTTAACAGAACGATCTGCAGTCTTATGAAAAAATACATTAGGAAATCTGGCAAGATTCAGGTTTTGACTTGCACTTCTTTAGGCTCTTTCTTTCATGAGTACTGACTTGCTAGCATTATCACTTTCCTAAAGTTCACTCAAATTAAACAATACCAACTTGTTACATAAATTACATGAAAGAGCAAATATAGCTAATGTATGTTTGATGACTGGAATCCAAGAAAGTAACAAACCTAAAAAGAGCAGATAATTATTCATGCCTACTGTATGAAAGTATGCCTGGCATGTTGTTTAAAGAACCCTATATAAACTGAAGTCTATATGCCTTTTCAAAACTAAAACTACATCAGAAAAAAATCTGAGCTGAATTATTGTAACTTAAACAAGAACTTCATTTATTTTTTTTAGATATCCCCCAAAATCTAGCAGAGACAGTACGTAGTGAACCAAATCATGGCAGTCCATTGTGCAACGCAGATAAAGTTTCAGAGGGGTGTGTACAAGGCAAATTAAATGATTAACTCTGGTGGGTAAACCATAAAAAAAAAAAAAACAACAACACGTAAAGGCTATCTTTGGGCAAAGCTGACTTCCTGAAGTTATTTTTACTTTCACCCCAAACCCAAAAGCAATATATTTCAGATACCGTATGTACCTCTGCACATGGATAATATTTCTTGCTCTGTAAATACAACAGTTCTACGTTCATTGTCAAGCTTTGAAAGCTCATGCTTTCGTAAATGGCATTTTAGAAAGCAATAGCAGATCAGCGTACGCTGAAGTTAGTGAGCCAACGAGCAGATTTTATAAATTATACTTTGCATTAGTTGAGGATAATTGTTTACTATACAGTCTTTAGCAATGCACACCGGAAGGATGCAGCAGCCATAACATCTTTGCTCAGAATGTATTTTGCCCTTCCCAGGATTTTGACTCCAAGGAAAGCAAAGTGAAAAATGTACAGCTGGATATCCAATACAAATATGGAAATTAGATTCCTAATTTAGATAAGCATGTGATTTTGCTTTTTCATTTTTCTGCTCATTTTAGTATTTGAAACATGATATAATGCTCTCTATTGTAATTACACTAAAAAAGACAAGCAAGACAAACTCCAATATTATCCTTACTCAGATCTTTAAGATCAAACAGTAACTGCGATTACAACTCTGAAATATTCTTGAAGTGCTTTCAGGGGGGAAGTTCCAACATAATGGTACAAGCTCTTGAAGAGAGTGAAACATAAAAGGCTTGTATTGAGAACAACCAAAGTAATCTCCCATACAATAGGTTATCTATTGTACTTTAATGGGAAAAGCTAACAAAATGAGTACTTACATAAAGCGTCTAACAAAATGAACAGTTATTCAACTGCTAGTAAGTGCATCCACACACATACACCCATACACTCCAGTACAGGTGTGAAGTTTTTATAAAATCAATACCGTGATTATGAACAATATCCACAACCAGAGGCATGAACATCCCCACTGTTCTTCCTGTTCATTTGCAAAGTACAGATGACTGTACCCAAACAAAAAAGAAGAATCATAGAATAGAAAAAAAGAGTACGTAGTGTCTAAACCACATCAGTTAATGTATAGAAAAGCAACTGTTTTCCTCCAAGTAACTATGCATAAATATAGATTATACTGCTGATGTTTCAGAACAGTTCTTATTGCTGTTGGCAGGTCATCACAAGCCAGCAGAACAATGCTTTTGTAGGCATGTTTTTCAAAATCCGCATCAGCTAAGAAGTCCTGACCTATTCTAGCAGGTCTGACAAAAGTGCGTTCAGAAGACTATCAAGCTGGTACAGACATACAGAATAGCAACATAGCTGGGAAAGCTAAAAATCCTGTTTGGTGCCCTTAGAAGGGTGCAGGGCTTTTTGTTTGCATCTTTGTTTTAACCAGGAAGGTTGTTAACTCTTTTGATTTGGTGAGTCTGATGCAGGATAAAAGCCAATTGCTAGTGGCTGTACTGAAGTTGACCACCCATTTTCATTATGCATTCGTAACTGGAAAGTTTTCCACTGATATTTCAAAGACGCAAACGTATGCACACACCAGGAACAATCAGAATGAAGCCGCACGCAGAAGATCTTTCAGAGAAGTAGGCACATTTCTGACTAAACTCAAGCTTTCATCTGCCCTGCCTGCCTGTTCAGCCTGCTGATGATGAGGAAGCCTGGGTGTGCCCTGTTCATGGCATCAGAGTTGGCAGCACAAGCACCCGGAAACACATTCTCGTACTCTCAGCAGATCCCAGCAGGCTGACACTAGAATAAACAGATCCGTTTCAGATAAGTTACATGGGAACACTGTGGCAACGCAAACATCAACTGAAAATCTGCCCTAGCTTTCACCAAAAACTGCGTGGTGAAGAACTTTCTTGCTATGAGATAACAAGCTCTTCTCACAGATGGGCGCTTAGAGAGAAAGGAGTGCTGCAGCCTGATCTGCCTTCCATCTCATTTCCACGGCCTGTTGTACCTCTTCGTTGACTCCATACAGGTAGCTCACACAACCCTGGCACAAACATTTTGCATACATCTCCATCACCAGCTTCTGTTGGGAAAGGGCACAGGGCTGCTGCACAGTGCTTATAATCTTCATGAAGAAGTCATGTGAAACAACAGAACTGAACACCTCACGTCTATGCTACATGTACTGGAGCTGGCCTACCTTCATCTACCTGCGGACTGAACAACCCTTGGTGCCTGCATTCCTACACAGCATTTTCCAGCTAACGTTCATCTGAAAGAAATTCAGTTAATAAGTTCAAATATAGTTCTCTAATATGGTGGTAAGCATTGACAATTAGGAGATTTGCTTCCAAAAGTGGTCCAAACTGAAGTGGTACAGCAGATGAAACCAGCGTGGCTTACAAATCGAACCCAAGAAGGGACAAAATGCAAATGGCACAGCGTCTTGGCACCTGGCACAAAGCTTTTCCCAAGCATGGGCTGACTCAAGAAAGAGAAACTGGTTTCCAAATGAGGCATGAGCAGCATAGTAAATCAGCTGAGGAAGGCTGAATTTCGGTGTGCATGGAAAGACTCAGCAGAGACCAGAACACAGCACAACCTACGATATCAGATCTCTAATAACTGCAGTGACCGTGTGATGAAGTACCTGTGCTCTGGCTAAACTGGTAGATGGCAAGTTAGTGAGCAAGCAGTCAGCACACGAATTGCTCGTACATACATACATGTTAGTCAAAATTTATAGCATGAATCGAGCACAAACAGATCTAAGAATACTGAACAACTTATCAGAGCACTGTCTTCGAGCACCCCTCAAAGCAAAGTGCCTTGAGTGCCCATCATTAAATAACAACACCATAGTTCTGCCAGAGATGTACTACAGTCTGAAATTTCCCATGCATTTACAGCAAGTGGCTCCCAAAACAAAACCAATTTCTTTTGGGAATAAACAAATAAATAAATCTAAAATACATGTTGAGCCAATTGCTTACTCATATAATAGCTACAACAAAGTTGCTTAGAGGAACAGTGAACTCACTCCCACAACAGGTTGTAAGAAGGAACAGAGAGCTGGGACTAGCCTCAATTTTTTGCTCTTTGCACAGAAACACACCTGCTCATGACAAAAGCACCTTCTACAGGGTTATCAGCAGTACTGCTAACAAGTTGGACAGACACTACCAACTTGTATCTCCAACGGAGTTCATACATGCACAATTAGTCATGGGTGGTAAGGACATTTCCCTAACAATACTATTTCTGAGAATGACATACAGAAAGCACAGCAATAGAAATCTTCATCTTGTCTAAGGAAACTTCAGTATTATAAAGTGAAAACCACAGTATCGCCAGCTCTTGACTTTCCTGGGATCACCACGGCTGAAAAGAATTGGCAAGACCTCATTTCAAAGCCTGAATTTCTTCACATGTTCTTTTACAACAGTGACACACTGACACTTCAGGAAATTAGTTTATACTTTAACTGGGCAATGTTATATACTATTTTTAAGCTCTTTACAAATCCAAAATGGTTTTAAATACCATACCACAAAGAATCTTTTCTTCACTGGAAAACTTCAGAGTGCAAAGCTTGTTCCTCAGATATTTTAAAGTATGTTAAATATATCAAAATTACTAACACCAGTACTTCTTGACAGATTATAAGTACAGTAAAAAAATCAACTGATTATTCATACTTTGCTGTAGTATGCTGCCAGCTGGTTTATGAAAAATATTTAAAGTATTACGCCTTTACTGTTTCGAAGAAACCGAAAACTCTGCATCTGATTTTTAAAACTGCTGATAGATTTATACCTCGTTGTATAGACAGCAATAGCAAAACATGTGAACCTTGAAAATACTGCCCAAGGTTTAAAAAAAGTCTTGAAATGAAAACTAGTAATTTTCTACATAAGCATATGAGCTAATGCTACAACATTGGCTGTACTAATTCAGACTTCAGGTTTAAAAGATGAAATCTAATCAAATTAATAGATTTAACTGCCATTGTACCTAGAATCACAGACTGCCTTGGGTTGGAAGGGGCCTTAAAGGATTTAATTCCAACCCCCCTGCCATGGGCAGGGGCACTTTCCACTTAATCAGTATAGAAGTTTTGTAGCTGCAAATTCTGTAAATGTCATAATACTACAAAAACATCCATACTGAGGGGAAGTTAAAAAGGTCTACTTTTACAATGGCCCATCACCAACAAGAACTATAAATAGATCCTGGGCTTCTAGCTCTTGCAAGAAGAAAAGGTGCATAGACAGTACTTTTCATTAATACTCCTCCACAGCTTTTTTAAAGCTGCTGAAGCTAATGGAAATCTTTCCAATTGGTTTTACTAGGCTCTAGCCACAAATACAAGTAGGTTAAAAAAGGAACCTGCTATCTTTTCCTGGAGTCAAGAAAAATTCAGTATGGAAGCACTGGGGTTTCGCTGTCATTATGTTAGAGAAAAACTGATAGTTAAGAGCTATAACACATGCTAGACATTAACGAACTGAATACTAACATAAAATAAACACGTATCAGCACTTTGACAATTTTGGTCTTAGAGTCCTTTGGCACATCGTACTTTTGCCAAACACTCAAGCTCTTCACTTCAAAAAGAAAGCATTAAAATATTCCCCAATTCACACCTCTATTTTCGCTCTTCTCTCAGGACTTCCCAGGCTCTCTACTCTATATCCTCATCTCCGAGTCCAGAAAGAACTTTAGAAGTCATTTACTCTAATGTGTAATGAGTAAGATACATGACAGAAAGAGAAAAAGCTCTGCACTACCATTCTCTCACGTGAAAAGTCAAAACAAAATAGGTATGCTGTTCTATTTATGCTTTTTCTGTTCAATCTCTGCATTTTCAGAGTATGGTAAATTTTCCCCATTCCTGTAAAGTGGAGAAGGAGGATGACTTACTGTACCTTCTTGTTGTTTTCAGAAGTGGGACTCAGAATTGTAAGTTCAGGCCTGCTTGGTTTAGGCTTGGGAGATTCACAGGAGTTGATAAAATTCATGATGAAAGGCTCCAAATGCTGACCTTTCTGAAACCAGATATGAATGACCAATCACTTGAATAATTGCGAGTGGGGGGGGCACAAGAGTGAGACAAACAACAACAAAACCCACAAAACATGAGTTTCCAAACAAGTTTTTGACTAGCCTATTAGTTACTGTGTTGGTAAAATTAGTCATTGAAGTTAAAACGTTGGCAACCTGCAAGATTCACTCACCTCTTTCATCAGCTTTCCTGGAACCGATTTTATAATCTTACCTATAATTAGGAAAAAAAAATTATTACTGCCTGACCTTAAACAGAACACAACTCTTTTCCTATCCTCCTATCAATTTTTCACATCTTTTATGTTGCCCATTCAGACCACAAGCTCTTTATAGCATCTTGCTATATAAAACTTCAAAAATATTTTTTGAGACTGCCTAATAACAGCTACATATGACAACAAATTACTAAGCCACAATAAACAAGACATTTTTCTCTGCCAGTGTCTAGTATTTCATTTAAAAATACTATAGTTTAACTTTTTTTTTCAAGTTGGTACAAAAAGCTGTGAAAACAGTCTTTCACACATTCAGCCTATAACCTAGTACTTAGTACTCTTTAAGATAAGGTGCTTAAAATACAAAAAAATATTCAGATGATTATCTGATTTCTTAAAAAAGTAATCACAGTTTTCAGTATCTAAATTCTTAAACCTTCATAAACATTTATCACACAAGAAGTCATAAAAACTCAAATTCTCTTCTTGCCCTAAAAAGATCAGCTATGGCTGGAGAGATTCTGGAAGGATGCAGTCTTGAAAATATTGGTGAGAAAAAGGTTTACAAATTGGATAGGCTACAGCTGTGGTCTTAAAAAGCAGCTCTTCTGTCCTGATAAGGTGATATATCAGGATACAGCACAGTATCTTTAAATGCTGAAAAACTAAAGCGTCTAGGATTAGCTTTATTTGAAGAAAAATATTGCTCTAAATGTTGTGCTTATCTACATATCATGAATTTTGGAACTTACATTGGAAAGTACGTAAAAGGATTAAATGATAATTAAAATTATTAATTCTCATAAAAAGCCCTACCAAAATGCCACGACTTGTTAAAATAATGTTTATGGAATGGAAGCATACTCTCAGACATGAGATGCCTTACAGTAAGCGCTCTAAGCTGGTTTGAACAATGCAATTTCATCTAGAGGGGTGGGTGTTTTTTTTTTTTTTTTTTTTTTTTTTTTTTTTTTTTTTTTGTCTGAAACAAAATAAAACCCTTTAACTAGAAGACAACTATCAAAACTCATTCAACAATTTGGTAGCATGCTAAGAGCACGGCCACCCCAGCAGGTTCACACAATGAGATAGTTCAGATACAGTTCAGTTCAGATACAGTTCAGTTCAGATACAGTTCACCTGGACTACATTGGTGCCAAAACTACAAGCGCTACAATTACATGAAGACAGAGAAGCCACAATGGTAAGACTTAGCAGCTCCAGCACACTGCTACGAGGAAGCTACATTTATGGCCAAGTTGTGAAGTTTCACTGTAGTTCACTTCCTGGATTTTCCATTAGATGTCAAGAATTTCTCTACCTCAATTTCCACTTGGTCTGCCTACATCACACATACCCCTGCTTCAAATGCTATTAAGCAGCTCATGTTAAAAGGGAACTGAACACTAGTTAATATTAAATTTATTAAGTATTGCACTTTTCAGATTAAAATGAACAGTTTTTAATCAACTAACACCCAAGGGTAGATTGTATTAAGAAACAGTTTATACCATCACATCTGTAAGAAATGACTGACTTGTAGAGATGCAACTTGTGACAATGACATAAGTCTTCTTGCCCTGTGAAATTTGTTAGAGAAATCTTATCACTTTGCTTGTTGGCACAAACGTGCAAAAGCAACCACTTAAATGTTTTTTCTTCCATAATCTTAAGATGTGTTTTTTCTTCAAGGATAAAGTACCAGCATATCTTACTTTGTGAGCTATAATCACAAGAGCTGTGAAGGAGCAGAGTTCTTATTTCCCATATGCATATCCTTACACCAGAGTATCTATTCATTACTACTAGTATTCAATCACATTAACAGTATTATTATTTGTTAGTACAAACAACTGCATATTACATACCAAGATTCACATCAGGCAACATTTTATCAAGAAACTGAGTCTCTCCTCCATTAGGAGACAGGAAGTCAGCTAAAAGTTGGCTGTTACTTAGTTCTGGATGTTGCAGAAGTTTCTTTGAAAATGAAGGAAAAAGAAGTATAAGTACTTTAATCTTCAAAAAAATCAGTTTGTCTATAGCAAAAAATATATACTCAAAGAGCATTATCATAGAATGGTTTGGGTTGGAAGGGACCTCAAAGATTGTCTAGCTCCAACACCCCTGCGATGGGCAGGGGTGCTACCCACTACATTATATTACCATAGATATTGTCATCTCCAAAATATTTGTTTTCAGTCACATGAAACTTTAACTGCAAGTTTTAGTTCACCACTTGAGCCCTTTATATACCCATTACTTAGAAATAAACAAAAAATTAGCAGATATTCATTTATTAGTTTTGTATTATTAGCTTAGAATATTCTCTCCTCCAGAAGTTTGATACCTGCAGATATTCCTGAAACTCTTCCCTCTTGGATTTTAAGAACTCATAGTTCTTGGGGCCGATGATTCTCTTTGACGGAAGCTGAGCATCAGGAAACGTACCTAATAAAGATATTGAGCATGTTAAAGTATTCCTTTAACAGAGCAAACGTTATTTTCTTTATTTTAAATTCCAACTCAATACTGAAAAAAAATCACACCAGTGGGAAAGTGGGTTTCCAGGTGACAGAGAACATACCATGAAACTCCGTTAGCTTGGACTCAAGCACATAAAATTCAAGGTACCTCCTATAGACAGACCAGTGTTCAGGCTCATGCCCAACTGGGGAAATAAAAAAATACAATAGTAAAGATAAACCAGGTTTTATACCACTTGAAAGACAAATTAAGCAACAGCAAGTATATGTTGGACTTTTACATGTTAGATCATTATAGGAAAGACCTCAATATTAGTCCCCCGTATTGCAGTAACTTTAAAAAAAACAGCTAGGTATTAAAGTATTAAATTAAAATGCATACTAGACAGAGAGAAAATGTACTAGGAAGGAAATTATCTCATTTAGCGGATTCCTAAATACTAATCAATAAAGCACTGCATAACTTTAAAATGTATTATGACTACGTTAGACCTATTTTTCAAGCTTTTAACAAAGTAATTTACAGAAATACTACTTGCTAAATACATCCTTTGCACCATCAGATTCTATCCTTCTTCCTCCTGAAAGATATCACTAAACAACTCTTAAAAACTTCCTGCTTATTGTGGAAGTATTAGTTTCACTAACACAAATCCATGAAGTCCCAGTATGATGCAATTCTTTGACTCAATATGGATGTCTTGCTATCTAAATACTGAACTATCTGCAAGCCAGGGTGGTTCCTAATAAAAATAGCTTATTTTGCTAAAAGCTATATTTTAAGGTCATAGAAAAAAACATTTATTATTCATTATTACAAAGCTCAAAGATGGTGAAAGAAAAATATGCCAGGTGTTCATTAATATGAATCATAGGATCAACTTTTTTTTTCCTTCTCTTTTAGAAAAAGAAATTCTCAAACTTTTGCGTGAAGTCTAAGTGGAACTGATTCATGCTGAGGAGTCAATTCTCAACTTGCAAATACTAAATGCAATCATTTAGCTTTCAAACACACTTCCCCAGAATTTTCAAATAATGATTTTGAAATCAGAAAAAAACAGGCACACCCAACACACTGGAAACAGCTGTCAGAATCCAGCATAACAGTATTGTGAGTTAATTTTTAAATGGCGTTTCATTTATCCACAACAACACATACCTGCCCTTCTATCATTTCTCTCCACATCAATGCAGAACACTGGAATTCTCTCCTTTCTGTCTTTTCTTTCCAAGGAGGGATCATCAAAAAAGTCTACATATGGGATGCTAATTTTCCATGCAGAAAGGTTGCGAGGTGTATTTGGGGTAATAACAGCTTCCTCGGGAGAATCATCTTCCATCACCATAACACCTTCTTCAATCTGTAAGGATTCAAACACTCAGTAGAGTTCTATTTTAATTGGTTCAGTCTAGCTTTGCAAAGCATATATGACAATAAAAGAATCAAGTCTTTAAGTACATGCTCCAGATCGCTAGGGAAAAAAGAACAAAAATCCATATCATTAATGGAGTCTTCAGGTAGATAACTTTTTACTTTTAGAATGGCTGCAGATTAATTTGAAGTTAGCAAATTTTAATAATAACTGAAAGCTTTTATAGTGCTATCAAATTTCATATCTGATACTTCAGAGAAGAGAGAGAGGGGAGAAAGAAGCAAAGCGCACAAGAAGAGACAGCTAGAAGAATGTCTTCAACACAGACCACCTGAGTGCTACAGGAACAGCACAGACTTAGCTGCGCTGAATTTTCCATCATACTGGTACATAAACTGAAGACCTGAGCTTATTAGGTCAGGCCAAGAAGCTACCTAAACGCAAGAGACAGAAGTCAATAATACACCGATCTAACAGGGCTCCCACCCAAAAGCTGAGTGTGATGGAGTATGCTGCAGACACACGAATTTGACTTGCTCTCCAAGGTGCAACACAGCCAAGACTGGGAGTGAATTATTTCCACAGGCCAGAGATAGTTTCATGCAAAGCCATCGTCAGCATCACTGCGTTTCCCATCAGTTCCAGTTTCAGCATCACATTCCCATAAAGAGAGGCACCAGGGAGCAACATAGATCTAACCCTTGCTGGCTGTGGGTAGGGCAGCTCCAATGCTGAAGTTTCATAGGCTCAGACTCCACATCATAAAATATGAAGCTGTTTTTTCCATATGCAAGAAGGCCTTAGAACCAGGGCCACATGAACGCTGAAGATATCCTCCCAGACTGGAATTGTGATCCCAGCACCACACTGACATGCTTTATGTTCCTGATACTGCTCATTACAAACACGCTAAACTGCCCACAGGTAATGAATCATCAAATTGCCACACAGCACACTAAATTTTTATTTTCTGGTACCTTGTTGGTTTTTTTTTTTGTGTTTTTTTTTTTTTTTTTTTTTTAGGATCACAAACAGAAAGATTATCTTAAACATTTAAATTGAAAAATCCAAGCTTAAGCAGCTACCCTTGGAAAGCAATTTATTTATATAAACAATGGTTAAGCTGATTCTCATTCAGCAGATGGAACAAAGAATAATAGAAAAGTGACCAGAAGAAATTAAAATTATTTCTGTAAATGAGAAAGCACCTGTGAAAAGGAAGGGTAGGACTGATCTTAGACTCAACTACATAGACTTGAGAATACTGCCAATTGTTAAATTGAAAATAGAAAATTTTAACGTACAAATTTAAAACACAAAACTAAAGCAAACTGAAAAACCTGAATCTAATTTTAAGTTCTTTTCCCTTAGCTTCACAATTTACAGCTGAATTCCCCACAAAGACCAAGCCTAGATGACTTAACAAGCTTTGCCTGTATTGGGATAATCTAATTAATGCATTATGGCACTACAGCATCCCTGAAATAATTTCATAAATTGCAGATTTGGCTCCCCACATACTAATAAATGCATTTTGGCTGTGCTACAATATTCACACAACCATGACTCAACTGCAGCTGAAACATAAATAGTTCAGCTCACTATGGTGGTTTCACACCTACAGGTATTAAGCTCCACCATGCTGCTCTCTCACTCCTCCTCAAAAGGCCAGGGGGAGAAAATATGATGCAAACCCATGGGTTGAGACAGGGACAGGGAGATCACTCAACAATTGTCATCATGGATAAAACAGACTCAGTGCAGGGAGATTAATATAATTTATTGCCTATCGGTAGTGGACTAGAACAGTGAAACTAAAAACTCCTTCCCCCAATCCACCCTCTTCCACCTCCTCCCCCCTGAGCAGCGCAGGGGAACAGGGAATGGGGGCTGTGGTCAGTCCCTGAGGCTTCATCCCCACCGCTCCTTCACGGTCCCTCTCTGCCCCTGCTCCCCGTGGGGTCCCTCCCACGGGATGCCGTCCTGCCCGAACTGAGCCTGCGGGGGCTGCCCACAGGCAGCAGCTCTTCAAGAACTGCTCCCACACGGCTCCGTACCATGGGGTCCGTCCCCCAGGAGCAAACTGCTCCAGCACGGGTCCCCCACGGGCGGCAGCTCCCCCCAGACCCCCTGCTCCTGCGTGGGCTCCTCTCCACGGGCTGCAGCTCCGGCCTGGGGCCTGCTCCTCTCCCAGCTGCTGTCACACAGCAGTTTTTGTCCCTTCCTTAGATCTGCTCTCCCAAAGGCTCAACCAGCCATCGCTCCGTGGCTTGGCTCTGTGTCCCTTTTGGAGCCGGCTCTGATCTGACATGGGGCAGCTGCTGGGCTCTGCTCACAGAGGCCACCCCTGCAGCCCCCCTGCTACCAGAACCTTGTTACATAAGCCCAATACACATACACGAGCAATCTTTGTCCAATTCTGTTTTGCCTTTGCACAGTGCTGAAATGATCCTCAGTCTGATTACTGCGGACCACTGTCTTCCACAACAGATCTCTGTAGATTCACTACATTAATCTCCTCTTTTCAACGTGCCTTTTTGCTTCCACTTACCCAATTTATTCAATTAAAAGTGAAGTTGTGACAGGCAAAGCGCAGTCTCAATTGCCAATCCGCATAGAACACGTTCTGCTAAGATAGTTCACAATTTGAGGGCTAAATCACAGCCTGTGCTCTTTCACAGTAATTAATCAAAAATAAACCAAACCTGAAATGAACAAATTACACAATACAACTGCAGGACCAACTTACACCAAATAATGGAATAAAGGGGACAGATGCTCTCTGAGCAACTACTTACTTAGGTATGGACTTCAGCAAAACTCAACTCTTGTCTACACTTTGTAATTTCTTTCTTCCTTTAATTTACCATTGCTTGCAACTCTTACTTCTCATTTAGTTTTATGCATTGTATTACCCTAGTGGCTGACACAGAGATTACACTGACACCACTGCACAGAGGTAGCATAAGGACAGGATACAGTGTTCAGAGGTCTTCTGAGATGCTTATACAGGGGCCATAACCTCGCTGTCTTGTTCACTTGACCCTTACGAGACTGTACTCCATCAGCAGCAGTTCCACACGCTTGTAACTTCCCCCGATCCATCACCTGACTTCCAGCCTGGTTTTGGCACTAACACTATGCAAATTCCCAGGCATTCCCACTATGGGAACCATGGCACTTACATTAACTGTAAGCCAGGAAGCATGAATTTCTGGAGGTTTTAATCCTTTCTAATCAGACCACCAATCTATAATAGTTATCACTTGGCTCAGTCTCTGTTTATTTTACCCAGCAGAGAGACAAATCCAAGCCTACAGGTCTTATTGCCAACCTGGGAAAAATACCCATGATACAATACGCACAACATCTTGTTATATTTAAATTTAGTTTACAAAAGATTGAGTCTGGTTTCATGGAATTACTGTTATCATGTTAGCAGCTTACAAAGCTATCGCTCAGAGCCACAGAAGGACGCGAGTACATACTTCTATCTGTACGTGATTTCCTTAAACCACATGATTTTTCATACAGGCTTTTAACTGTAGCCAACGTGGCTTTGTCAAAAAAAGAAAAAAATGAAGCTGAGACATTGTTCTGATTTTTCTCATAATGCACAGAGCTCCATTTCACTACCATTCTTCACCTTCTATTTACCTTGAATCCACCCAGCTTACATTAACACCAATTACTTCAATACCAAATCAAGGTCAAACTCTATGGTAAGAAATAACTCCCATTTGTTCTGCACATGCACTAATCAAAAGTTGCTAAGTCTGTATATTGCACTGCTGCTATTTTACAATTATACTGTCTGAAGCACTTGCCAGATCATGTTTTGACTAGGACAGCTCTTCCCCTATGTGACACCCGCCAGGAAACTACACTTCAGCTCTTACTGTGACATTATTAAAATATTAAATTCTGTATATTCAATATTCACTCAGGAAGTGAAGCTACAGGTCCGTCCAGTTCATTGGATGTACAGTAACCTTTCCATAGTTTAGGTGTTTTCTTTCCCCTACTCTTCTTCCCACCCACAATTACCAAGTGAAGGGAGTGTGGTATTTCCCTCAGTTTAGACAAAGTGATTTTAGTAAAAGTGTAGTATCCTCCCTTCTCCTGTATTTAATAAAAGAATTTGAAACGATGCTGCACTTAAAACCTTCTGTTCTTGCCTAAGTTAAAACCATTGTCAGTTTTCTCAGTAAGGATTAAACTCTACATTGTCTGTCTCTCACTGAATTCAGGAACTTCTCACAAGTAATTTCTTGTGCTCTGAAACAAAAACATGTTCCCTCTCTGAGCTCTAGTACAACTGCTTCAATTATACTTCTACTAATAATAATTCACTTACTATAGGGAAATTTTACTTCTACACCCTTTGGCTAGTAGACCCTGTAAAAGCAATGTTGGAAAATTAACCCATTTTCATCAGAATCTGGCCTCCCAAGAATGACAAGATAAATGACATCAACAAGAACTTAAGTGTCCAAGAAATTAATTGCAACAATTTAAAGACATGACTTATGTGAAGATTTAGACTGTAGAAAATTCTCAATTTAAAGAAAAAAACATTTAGAGTCCTACATTGCTGATTCTTTCCCACCTTCCTCTGAACACAATTCTGAACAAGGCGAATAACGTAAATTTGTATTTAAACTTATCTTTACGTTGTGGAAAATGAGCTAGCAGTTTATCAAGGTGATAAACACATCTTATTTGGTGAGCAACAGGTACAACAGGCTGAAGACACGTTCTTAAAAAAAAACATTACTACCAACATCTGACCAATTCTCCCACTTCTTCTTTTACAATTTTCCATTTGTCCCTCAACTGTGCTTCAGACAGCAACATCTCAAGCAATAATTCTACCAGTGGCTCTATTAATTGCTGTTTGCATGAAGGAAAAACATTAGTTGAAGATGACACCCAAAACGAATTAGAAACAACTACTTGGTTCACGATCTTGAGAGAACACAATGGATCACGGACCAACTTCATAGCAATTTCTCCATTAATTTATTTAATGTTTTTAAGGTCTTGTGGCAAATTTCAAAATAAAAGCCATGTCCTATGAATATCTTATCACCCAGAATTATAAAATGGTACAGTATATTTTTTAGAGAAAAATTAATTGCTTACAAAACAATCTGACAATACTACTTTTACTATTTCTCTCTACTAAAGCTCAAAAGGTAACTGGGGATGCAGCCTTGACTTATGAACAAATACATGGAAAATGAGGCTAAGTTGCTGGTTTCTGATTAAGTTATTTATGGAATACCTGCAATGAAGACAGCAGAAAAGACAAACTTAACATTTTCAAGAATGAAGGGAAATAAAGTGATAAAGGTCTACCAACAAATGTAGAGCTTTTACTCACAAAGTCATCTTCTCCTTCATTTAAGTTATAATTAGGCAGCATAGCTCCTTCCATTGCAGAACTCTTGAATACACCTTTTATTTTGTTGCCTATTCTGCTGATTCCAAATGATTCTCCTCTTTTCTGTGTGGTCCTAGGATTACAGAAGCCAGAGTTCACAGTACAAGGCATATTACACAGCAGCTCAGCAGGTCATTGCACAGAATTTGCAGATTAAGAGGATGTATAAAAAAAAAGCAAACCCACATAGTCAATACAATTCCACCTAACTTAAAATTAATTTATGGCAAGCTTGTTCATTGATCAATCATCAGAATTTCTTGATTGCTTTTACTAGAGATTTGGATTTCCCATCTGCTTAGCCATGAGCTAACATTAGCACTCTTATAACAACATCACGGTAATGCAGTACATAGAATAAACAATTAACTACGCAAAACAATTTTGTTATGACAGCAGAAACTCTGGTATTCCTACGGGCATGCAGACCAAGAAGGTCACTAACTCTGTCCTTTTCCATGTACTCTTATTTAAACATTTATCCACTGTTGCCAAGTACTATAAATGGTGTAGTTAGATGCACTTTTCACATAAACATCCCAGAATTTTACAAGTATGTATGATTCAAGATAGATCTTGACTTTTAAGCATTAGGGACAGACAAAAGGAATGCACAAGGAACAAGACTAAGCATGAGACAAAACAGATGCAACTGAAAAATCTTGGCTTGAAGAGTCAGCCTGAATGAAAGACGAAGACGTAACATTTTCTTAAAAAATAAAGCAACTTACGATAATGAGTCCAAGAAGCAACAAGTTACGGAAAAAGAAAGACAGTTTGGGCAGGAATAGCACTCTGCACTGAGAGAACAGATTTCACAGCATTCTTATGACCTTACAGAAGGCCTAATAGAGGAGACTATTTCTTAAGTAGAAATGCAAGTCATGACTAACTCTGGGAAGAAAAATGTTTATTGTGTGTGGAATCAACCTGAGGTTACTTACAGCGATTCAATACATACAGTTAATAGGTAAATTAAAAAAAAAAAAAATCAATACGGTGAACTGCAGAATCAAAGACTCAAAAAAAAATTATAGATTACTAAGACTCAAAGGCCAATTAATATTTTACAGTACCAAAAATATCCTAAATAAATTTGGTTTCCCTTTAAATGAAAAATGTCAGTACTACTTTTTAGTAGTTAGTAACAAAACAAGCAGGTAACATGTCTCCATCCCTCATAAAACCATGCTGCCATCACCAACTGCTGACTCAAAACACCCGCGTGTTACTAACAAAAACTATCTTCCTGTTTACAAGTTTACCCAGACTGCGTACATGACTAAAATTGCAAAAATAATCCACTGTTCTTTCGAGTCTTTTGCTATCTCTTATCATTACCAGCTCCAACAGAGGCAGGCACCATCTCTCTTTTCCATCTCTGCTAACCAAAGATAAGGTTGCCTGACTGCAGCATTAATCCATGCTCAAACAGTCCTACTTGATTTAAAACAACTACGTGCTATTGAGCTGAACTGAACTTCTTCCACATCTGGGATCTACCTGAAGCTTGTGCAAGAGCTTAAACACAAGGCTAGCAACATACAAACTGTATTCAAAGCTAAACAGCTTTACAAGAAGGTGAATGCTTTATACTTCTGACTTGACTTAATTTTTTAGAAGTTTTTGTCATTCCTGTGAAAACTCTAATATTCAAAGTCTTGAGAACTGTAAATTTGTGCAAGCTTACAGATTTAGTAGAGTATCCCAGGCTTGGATTTGTGAAGGTTTGTTTTCACTCTGCTAATGCTCTAGCAGTAGGCAGAATATAGCTGTGCCTGTAAGACCATGCCTCACGAATAGTACTACGCTGGAACAGTTATAAGTTGACAACCTAGGATGGCCTTCTCTTCACAGCGATAGACACAAATTAAGAACACAAACTGGTGACTCAGAGGCTACACAGACACATAGTGGGCAAAATATGGTAAAAACATAGGACTGGTTTGGTAGAAATACTTGAGCAAGCACACAGAGTATAAACCAGATTAGATGAGCATGGACAAAATCTGGGGAAGTTAGTAGAGACATGGAGATAACAGCACATTCAAACTTTTGAAGAAGCTTAGCAAGATTAAAAAACATCCAAGAATCAGGATGGAAATTAATAGATTCACTGGCCAGGTAGAAATAGGATAAAGAACCTGAGGCTAGGTGAAAGGGAACAGATAGGATTAAGACACGGCCAGGTTCAAACCACAGAAGAAGAAAGAGGAGACGCAGTGGCCTGTTTGGAAGAGGAATCAAGTCTGCCAAGACTTGCCAGTCTGCTACTGTCAACAAATACATACAAAACTTTTTATTGGGAAAATATCCCACTCCCTCTAGTGCTGATCCACAAAACAGCAACGTTAGACCATCAATCTATAGATACTTTCTTGGCAAGGCTCTGAGAGGGAGAGTCTGCAAGTTCCAACGTTCCTGACGAACGATGTGATGACAGTAGGTCAGATTTATTTATTTATTTAAAGTTGCAGAATTCACATAAGTGTAACATATAAAATTGCAGTTGTTAATCACTCAAGAGCTAGGAATTGCAGAACACAGATTGCATTAGTGCCACTGAGCACTGTGGCATTCCTTAATCATGGATGGTCACCAAATAATTTTCTTATAGGATCCCTGGCTTGTTCAGCGCACAGAACAGATCTCAAATGGTCAGTCAGGGCTATGCAGTTGAAGAAAACTGCTGTGAACCTCTGCAGGGTAGAGTACCACTAGACAGGTTGAATCTATCAGGCAAACTGATAGATGTATATGAAATCAGAGTATCACTTTCTTTTGGCTAAAATCCCTACACCTGATTAGGAGAAATGCTGAGTGTGCAGAGCTGCACTTAAAATCAACAAACTAAATTATATTAATGCTATTTCTTGCCCAGCACACTAGCAAATTATAACTCCATACACTGAATTGGCACATAAAAGATTAAAAGTTTCCATTAACTTGATTCCTAATCTGTAAAACGAAGTTGCTAATGTTCCCTTGAGACTCAAGAATGCTGTGAGTAATACATAAATACTGATGTATTGATACTGACAATTCAAAGGAAAAGCCCATAATGAAAAGATTTTTTTCTGAGTTTGGATAGAATGTATTTGAAGCAGCACAAATAATGAGAAAAACCACTGAACAGCTATTAAGACGTTAATGAGCGACCACAGACTACCTACAGCATGAATAAAGAAAATTATATAAAAAAAAGCATGTTGTAATCAAACCTCTGACAGTCACAAGAAAGGCTGAATAGATGATTAATTTGGGAAATTGCTGTCTTTGAGTACTTGACTTTAAACATAATACTCATAAAACAGTTATGTTTGCATGCAATGCCAAGACAATTCTACTAGACACAGTCGTACAAGGTAAAACAAGCTGTTAAGTGGATGAAACCTCAAACACAATCTGGAAATACGATAGGCAGGGAAGAAAACTGGAAAACTTTGGAAGAGCTACAAATCACAGGCAAAAAAACGCTTCAAGTTATGCAAATACATTTCCAAACTAACAACAGACAAATAGTTAACAGCAAAGAATATTAATATGTTGCAAACTTATGAAAATTAGTAATTAAGCAATTTCTAAACAAATGTGAAGATGACATTGGGAGAAATGCAGTTAAAAAGATGACATTTGCATGTTTTTAAAAGTAAAATGGATGATTAATTGCTGTTATAAAGGCTGTGTGATGTAGCGATGATAGATGGAGCACAACTAGCAGACAACATTTATTGAGTGTTAGATAGACTTACCGGAAGTCATCCAAACTCAGGCTACTTCTGCAACAACAGGCACAAAAATTACCCCGGAGCCCAGGAGAAAATAATGTTAAAAAAAAAAAGAAAAAAAACCTCGACAGACCTATCTCAACAGAACTGACTAGGCTTGGACCATCACTGCAGATTAATCAAAACCATGGTAGAATAGAGTTTCTGAACTAAAATCCTTACAGAGTGAAATAAGAACAGGTGCCTGCACATGTCGTCAGCACCATCGCCTTTGAATTTAAAACCTTAGTTATTAAAACTTTTGAGTGTTCACTGGCATTCATTCTTTTTAAATCAGTAGCTGCTTGTGTTGGCTTTCATTGTTCAAGTTACCTTCCACAAGGTGCCAAGCAGGTAGCAAACTTCTGTAATCTATGTTGGCAAGTCATGTAGAAATCTAGTTCATTTGGCCAATATGAAGAAAAGCCTGTGGACTTATTTTATATAGTAAAGTCATCTGTGTTACATAATAGTAGAAAACACTGTATTACTATTATATATTTTTTTAAATTTCACATATTTTAAGAACTGTCACCTATTCTGGACATCCTGCATAACTTGGTACATGGAACCAATACCTCAGTAGTTTCAACCAAAATGTTCAAACTTAACCATACATACTACCACTGCACACGATTCATTTTTAATTCACTGGAGCTACTGAACTCTGGACAAACTGATACAACATTATATAGTTTACTGGATCAGAATACTCAAATTTCAGATGTTTTACAATAGGAACTGCTTTCTAAGGCATCTTGCACTGTCTTAAGTCATGGTAACTGTGAAAGTGGAAACATATCCTAGCAAACTGGAACTGATGATGACTAACAGAAACAATTACATTACATACAATTACTTAATTCTGGGCATTTTATTCCTAACCACTCCCCAAAATTGTTAATAACTTCTTCTACTCAGACCTTTACTTGAAAACTATTTTATTTTTATTGCTAACCCAATGATAACAAATCAGAATGCTTCTTCTCAAACTAGATATCAAGAAAAATTTCTTTACTGTGAGGGTAGTCATTTATCAACTCAACAGTTTTCATCAGACGTTGTCTCTCTGATCCATACATAAAAAATTATGATTGCTTTGTACAGTTAAAAAAATGATTAAAAATGGAAATTATACATTGATAGTCCGCCTCCTCCTACTTACACACTGTATTCTCTAGAAACTGCTCTACACAGATGACATTGTTTTACACATTTCAACACATTGCCTGCATGTCCATTCCACTGGGATTTTCCAGTCAACTACTTGACCTCAGACTTTTTAACCAGCATTATCTATGCAATACATGCAAAGCAAAGCATCAAATCAAAGATGTGGAAAACAAAACTAATCTCTTTGCCTGCAATTCCTCTGAACTGGAACTAATGCTAGAAGGAAGAAAAGGCAGGATGAGGTATATGCATATAGATAACATTTGGAATAATCCCATAAGTAATTTCTTTATTTTTTCTGGCAGTGACTCCATAGCAGATTCTGCAGACAGACACTCCAAAGCAACAAGCAACTACTTTCATATAGGACCTCTCTTTCATGGGAATATTCAGAGGCACCACTTCAGGAATATACAGTATCTCACATAGCTAGCCATAGTGCTGACTCAGGGCATTCAAATCATTCTAAAATGTAAAACAGATTCATTTTAGCTGTAACACTGTAGATGCTGCTTGAACTCCAAGGAAATGTATGACAACGGTCCCCAAACATAAGATTTGCTTATTTTGCAAAGATTTATTTCCAAAACTCCAACTACAGACTGCCTGTACTTTCACCCTTTCTTTTTTGGAAAGCAAAGAACCAAGAAGGTAGCCTAAATGTTTTCACAATTTAACTAGATTTAAGACGTGTGTGATAGGATACTTTCACCATTAACATGAATTACTTTGGAAAAGATACCAGAAGGTAGATTTTTAGGTCTGGATGAAACCCTATAGCCATCTTCCACAAAAACTGGAGCGTGGTTTAAGGTCACCATTCATAACGGAATATCAAGTAAGGGAGAAATACAGTTTGGCCAAGCTGCCTTCTACGCCTCTTTGCTAAGGAACAGAAGTTTGTCAGCACCAACCTGAGAAAGCACTACTCTTAAGCTGAAGCCTTGGATCCATGAGAACTACAAGGACTAGATACTGATGTTACAGCCGGAGACACAAGAGAAAAACAGTGCAGTTTTTGAAGAACATTAGCAGAGGAGAATGGGATCTCACATCACTTAAAACTCATAGTAGGCTGTGAGTCAAGAGGGCTGCTGCTCAGTATGTATCTATGCAGAAAAAGTTAAATGATTTGCTGTTACTCCTCCAGAACATATGGTCACTGTTGATCTTACTTCATACCAAGAAAGAAAGCCTACCCAAATTAAAAACCATCTCACTTAAGTTTTCCTTCTTTTGGCTAGAATGTAAAAGTAATTGATTTTTTTTTTTTAATGACTGAGACATCCAGAATAGGAGAAAAGAGATGAAGAGAGTCCTGACACCTACTTGCCCCAAGCCCACAGTGGAAGAGCTCTCACTCATGCCACAAGAGATGCTTACTTTTCTTGTCCACAGACTCCCGGACCCTGAAGGTGGTACGTAAGTATATAACCCTAACCCAGAAACAAGGCTTCTGACACTACATTTCTGCAATGAATGTGGATAATCAAGGGGACAGAAAATACATTTGAGCTAGGAGAAATAGCAAATCTTACTTGTCACAGCAAGAGAGAATTGTCATAACATGAATGAGTTGGTTACATGCATCTCTTTAAGACCTGAAATTCAAGGTGACCCAGAATTTCACAGCAAAACGGTATTCATAATTAGTCACTTGTAAAATGGAAGTAAAGTGTTGATTTTCTTATTTTTTTTCCTCATTGTACATTTATTTTCCCCCTTACCCTTCTCAAACATCGAGGTCTAAAATTACATTTTAAATTCTTTTCTATAAAACGCTTCAAATCAAAGAAACAGCCTGTATAATTTTGCTTACTCCTTCGACATGTAACCTGTCAATTTAAGAGAAGTACCACTGGTTAGTATCAGGCAGTAGCAAAATTTCCATAGTTTAATATTTTGAAACTTTCAGCTAGAAAACAAAGAAAAAAAACCTTAAAGATTCTACCACACCTACCTGTTAAACTTTGAATTGCGCGTCGGTGACTCTGCTCCTCTTAAAAGGTGCCTGAAGTACTACAACAGAAAAATAAGGTATCAAAGAAAACACTGGACTGAGGTAAGGGCTCCTATGCAATAACATTGCAGAATTCCGAAAAAAAATCAGAAGTAAAAGGCAAGCTGACCATAATTGAGGAGCTAGAACATTCATCCAGAAAAGGACAGACTGCAATTGTAGTAAATGCTCCCAGGACTACTTATTTTAGTTTACATAGCCTTGTAATTCAAACTAAAACAAAGCACTGTAATCTATGTCTCTCCTTGCTAAAATTAAGCATTTGAAGCACTATAGCTATTACTGAAAAGGTGACCATCAATATCATTTTTAAGAGATACACTTTATGAAGCGTAACACCACGTGAGGCAAGTACCCATTTCCAGAAATCAGAGAATTATAGAACAACTCAGGTTGGAAGTGATGTTAAAGATCATTTATTTCCAACCCCCCTGCCATGAGCAGGGTTGCCACCCACCAGACCAGGTTGCCCAAAGCCCCATCCAGCCTGGCCTTGAACACTTCCAGGGATGGGGCATCCACAGCTTCTCTGGGCAACCTGTGCCAGGGCCTCACCACCCTCTGAGTGAAGAATTTCTTCCTTCTATACAATTTAAATCTCCCCTCTAATAGTTTAAAACCATTCCCCTTTGTCCTGTCATTGTCTGACTAAGCAAAAAGTTGCTCTCCATCTGTTTTATAAGCCCCCTTTAAGTACTGAAAAGCTGTCATGAGGTCACTCCGGAGCCTTCTCTTCAGGCTGAACGTCCCCAGCTCTCTCAGCCTTTCTTCACAGGAGAGGTGCTCCAGCCCTCTGATCAACTTCATGGCCCTCCTCTGGACCCACTCTAACAGCCCCACATCCTTCTTGTGCTGGGGGCCCCAGAGCTGGACACAGTGCTCCAGGTGGGGTCTCACGAGGGCAGAGCAGAAGGACACAATCCCCTCCCTCCACCTGCTGGCCACTCTTCTGTTGATGCAGCCCAGGGTGCTGTTGGCCTTCTGGGCTTCAAGCGCACACTGCTGGCTCACGCTGAGATTTTTGTCCACCAGAACCCCCAGTTCCTTCTCTGCAGTGCAGTCAATATAATCTGCCTCAAACGTGAGAAGCTTAGCATACAGCCTGATTTATACAAACAAACTCTAAAAGGGGCAAGAACTCAATCAACTACTGCGTTTAAAGTGTTTCCTATTAGAAGGCTTTAAACAGCTGTGCAGCCAACGTGAGGAATTTGAAACGTGCATTCAGAACCCAGTTTTCATCACTAATCATAGAACCATCTCAAATTCCTAACACATCACTTTGAATGATCTTCCCGAGAACATGCACTTGATTTTCAAGTGCTGGAAGAAGTAACGTTGAAGGAGCCTATATAAAATCTTTGTAACTATAAGTACCATTTTGTTTTAAAAAGTAAATAAAGATATTCTTAAGTGCTTTAGGTTTATCATGAAGATTACTTTTGCACTAAAATTGCAATCGTAAAAGAAGGGAAAGTGTGGGGAGAGTGAGATTTTGCAATAGCAGTGCTATACACAAATTATTACATCAAAAATGAATAGACATTGGTTCTTTTTATTCTGATAGTGTGGCGTTGGTTGTTTTTATTCTGTTGGTGTGGCGTTGAGCTAGAATAAATTCATTTTTCTTACTGAGGTTTAGTTAAATGCCAGAGCTGAAAACCAATTGGAAAATTAAGACATTTTCTCAGGTACACGTGCACGTGACTTGTAAATAGTATATCTTAGGAAAAAAAAAAATACAATCTTGCTTTAGGACTAACATTTCAAATCTGTCAGACTTACCTCATCACTGTGACAGAACATAGGAGTAAAAACGTTCTCAAGGAGAGAAAGTACATGCTCATAAGCTTCAAAAAGACACCTCATAGTTTGAAGTTTCACAACATCCTCATATGGACCTACAGCAACTACAGAAAATTTGGAGAAAAAAATCAGCTTTTCTTTGCAAGCTAATACAAGGTCTAATACAAGCCTGACAAAAATAGAAATAAACTGACAAAGCAAGGCTTAAGCACAGCATAGGGGTAACATCTTAAAAGCTCCAACAAAAGTAAAGATTAAAGACTAATTCATCTAACACAATCACTTTATTACAGAATTCTGTTCAATTTTCAGTGAAAATGATTTCTTTCAAATTCAAACTTACTTCTTTGAATCTCTTCCACAATAAATGGGTCAAATCTAATCTTGTCAATGCTTTCATCCAAACAATAGGTTTTGTAAATTTTCTGGACTTCCTCATGAAGAGCCATTTTTTCAGTGTCTGACAGTTCTGGTCGCAAAATTCGGTCATTGAATTCCTCTGAGAATTAATGGAGAGAAAACGCATTTGTTGATGAACTTGGCAAACAAGTATCATCTTGAAGCAATGTACAATATCAACTCATTTTCCAACAGATAGTCATTCAGAAAACTTTAAAACAAAACAGAAAAAACAAACAGAGGACATCTCAAAATATCAAGGTAGCTGCATTCTTCTTAAAATTTAAATTTGTTTATATAATTACTAAAAGTATATTGCCATTAAAACTAATTTCTTCTTATCATAGTGAGGATAAATCCATGAAGCTATAATTTCACAGGAAGAGCCTTAACAGCCATTTAAACCAGTCGTCTGCCTATTCTGATGCTATTTCATTCCTAATATCCAACGCATCAATAATATCTTTAGTATCAGGATAACTTCAGAATGCACTTCCCCTGACAAAAAAAATAAAATATATTCAGCACAATCATTGTGCAATCCTACTTGATTTATTGCTTGTCACATTAATGGCACGAACACTATCCAAAAAGAAGGGAAAATATGGTAGCATTCACTTTGTTTTTCAATTAATGGACAGAAATAAGCTTCTTCAGAGAAAGTCTTTCAAGATCCTTCTGTTTTTTGGGCATTTAGTTTCCTTTGTGAGTCCACAATATTCCTATCAAGTGAAAAATCACCTACGGTAGGCATTTAGTTGAAATAGCATAATTTGAGAGACATAAATCTCACTCTCAGTTTTAAAAGGTAATCTACAGACTCGCCATCTTTAAACATCATAGAATGGCTTGGGTTGGAAGGGACCTTGAAGGTCATCTAGTTCCAACCCCTCCTTCTGCCATGGGCAGGGATGCCAGCCACTAGATCAGGTTGCTCAAAGCCCCATCCAACTTGGTCTTGAACACCTCTAGGCATGGGCCATCCACAGCTTCTCTGGGCAACCTGTTCCAGTGCCTCACCACTCTCTGAGTGAAGAATTTCCTCCTAACGTCTAATCTAAATCTCCCCTCTTTTAGTTTAAAACCATTCCCCCTTGTCCTGTCATTATCTGATTGAGCAAGAGAAGTTCAGAAGGAAGAAAATTCTGAAGCTTAGCCAGAAAAAAGATTGATCATTAGTAATAGCCAGAGTCTGAGTAACCTTCCCGCTAGAGGAAGTAGCTCTAGAGAATTGTGGTGGCTTAGAAACCTCTACACATATCACCAGCATTAAACTAGTAATCACTTCGCTGATATTTTCTTGACATAAAGCCAACATGTTTGAAGGATACCGAGCCCATAAGAAAGCGCATGCACAGAGATCACTTTTATTTCTTTTATATAATAACTAATGATTTCTGCAATGTTTCAGAGATAAAGCCTGTCTAATTTAAATAAACATCTTTTGCTGCTGTACGTATGAGCTTGGGATATGAAGACAGAACCATTATTTCCTATGCAACACAGAAATACTTGTTTACAAAAAAAAAAAAAAGTATTATTTTGGTACACCAATAATTAACCAGTAGTTGACCAAAAACCTTGAAATAGACCAGTAAATTACAGAAACTTCACAGAAACCCTTATCATTGGAAAGCAGAAGGCTTTTCAGACAACACTTATGTAAAGGTAAAACCAAATGCGTGCATCATAAGCAAGGCACAGGTTACTGAATAGGAGCAGGTTTCAACAGCTTTACTGTTCCTGTTACATTTCTGCTCTTTAGAGGCTTTAGAGATAAAAGAACATGAGAATCTTTTCACAATGTATGGCTCATTTTAGGAATACTTTAGTAATCACATGTTTTAAAGATACAGCTGTACCTTGTATCCATGGCCAGAATTTTCCCCTTACAAGGATATTCTATTTTAAAATGTACAAACTTTATCAATAAACAGAATTAAAATTACAAACTAGAGTCCACACTGACATTGACGTTGCCAAGATTAGCGTTCAAAAAATCAGTACATAATTAAATGAACACAAATCCTGAAACACAATCTCTTGCTTAACAATGCTGCCTTGTTCTTAGACTCATTCACTTAAACGTACAAATGCTTAAACCTTTTAAAGATCATCAAATACACCTCAGCACACATATAATCTTACCTACAGTCAGGCAGAACTGCAGCACATGGACTGCCCCTTCCTGTTTCAGGAAGTTCATAAACCGAAATAAAAGGTCTTGCTGATCTCGGATCTCCTTTAACTCCAGTTTCAGGACCTTAACAGGAGATTGAAAACACGGTCAGCCAATTTTCAAATTTTCAGTGAGAACATAAAGCAAAAAGCTGTAGATAGATGTATCAGGTAGAGTAAAGTACTTAGGAAAAACAGGAAAGCAAATAAATATTGCCTTTGCTTACAGATGGTTTTTTATTTCTTGGCTCTGCAAATTTCTGAAGGAAGGGAACCAATGAAGAAGTAGGTTCAGTTGCTTTCTCAGGCTGTAGAAAAAAAATGACAAAACACAACTGGGTAAGAAAGCTGCTTTAACGAAGGAAAAAAATGGCTAGTTTTAATTCTGTCATTACTCACTGGACTATCATCAATGAAAATCAGCAGCAAATGGTTGACAGTGTCCTGCAAGAAAACACAGTACAAAATTAATATTAAAGAAATAACAAACTAGATGAAAATTGTTTCACTATCATGTTATATCCAAGTTCAAAACTATGAATATACTAATACTTAGGGGAAAAAACAACAAAAAATGAGCTATACCTCCACAACTACAGTACCTTCTACTTGCACTTACGTGATACATTTACAAGCACTGCAATTTTGCCTATTTATATATATACATAAATAAAATTAAAGATGGCAGCATTACATCTTCAGAAATAAATGCATTCTTATTTGCAGAATTGAAGACAAAATAATACAACTGAAAAAAGAATGGTTTACTTGAACTGCTATGAAGATGCATACAGCTCAAGTTCAAGTAATTGAGCCCCTGTTGAAATGTGAATACATCAATTTGAGGGTGTTTATATTAGCATAGCACTCTCCTGTTTGACAAGAATTGTAGTACTTCATTAAAATTACATTCTTAAGAGATCATGACAATATTGGATTTTAATCAGTTTCAGTCAGTTAATCATTCAAATGAGTTATAACGAACAAAAATGTTGGCCAGAAACTTTTTCCTTTTACCCAGTCAAAACCCATAGCAACTAAACTATTGTGTATCATTTGTTTTACCACAATATACTTAGGAGGAAAACGGTTATATTAAATAAAGATCATTCACATGTTCCAAAGTCTTACAGGATCAGCTAAGAAATCCATAGAGGGAAGGAAAACAGAACCAGGCAGAATCTCTCTTATAAGAAGTGCCAGGGATCTGAAAAGAAAAAGAAAAAAAATCAGTACCCATACTAGATTACATAACACTATATTTTACTAGTAAATATTTTAGTACTTAAAAATGCATTTTAAGTGTGCTAGAATTACTTTAAGACTGATCAAAAAATCATAAGCAAAGAGCTAACACTAGCCTTGAACATGCAAGCGAAAGCATAACAAGGAGTGATATGGAAGATGCCTCTAGAATTCATTCTTTCATTCCCCAAAATTACAGTACTATATTGTAATGCAGATATACAACTCTAAATGCTTTTTATACCTGCATTCTGTTGATTTGGGGGGTAAAATATAAGGAAAAAGAAGTTCAGTAAGTTTTCTTAAGTAGTGAAGTTCATCTCTTCGGCTTCTCAAAGCAACGTGTAGTTCTGGTCCATACTCTTCTAAAGCAGCTTGCTGTAGAAATTCTGCATTTTTTACTGCAAGTAAAATAAAGAAGTAAGTACTACAAGTTGTTCCAGCTTTTTGTTATTGCAAAAAAAGAGGTAATCACTTTTCATTTGAGCTAAAGATTAATACTTTCAGTACATGTACTACTGCCAAAGGGATACAGTGTTGTAACTTTAAAAAAGAACCTTGGCTTGGACTTGGAAGTCTGGCTATGTAAAAACAAAAATTTCACATAAAAATGAGGATTTCTACACCAAATAACTGCAGCTTACATGATTTCCAGAATGATTTTTTTCATCCATGATTATTGAAGAATTCAACATTTTGATTCTTTAAAAAAATTGCACTGCCCAAAGTACACCTCTATATGCTTTTTCCTGACTTCCTTCTTGGTCTCTAATTTACTGGGCTTCTACCTACTGACTTGCCTACAATACAATTCAAAATCAATGTAAACAAACGTTTATTCAATACTGTTATATCTATTTCCTCCTTAGAACACTTAGAAACGAACATGAAGGGACATATATCACCATACATAAAACCAGCATAAATTGTTCCAAAAACAAGCATGGGACCTGCAAGAACACTGCCTCATGTAAGCAGCTGGAGTTGAAAGAGTACCTGCTTTATCTGGTTAAAAACCATACACACTAATTTGCAGCAACAATGTTATATTCCTTCAAATTACTTCAAAAGGCAAGAACTGAGCTGCAATAACTTACATCTCCTTGTACTATCAATCCAGCACAGACTGATGGCAAGAACCATACTAGGTTGGGCACAGAATACATATCTGTTATCTGGATGGTTAAAGATTGTTCTCAGTGTATTGAATTTAGCACAGAAGCCTGATAGCTTGTCCTTTACCAAAAAGAGCTGTGAGTTGGAATTAAGGATCCTTGCAGGTCCCTTCCAACCATTCTATTCTATCAGCTGATACAGGGGCTGCGGGAATGTATGTTGCCTGATAAGTCTGCCTTTTTGGCATCAGTAAAAGCAGAGAGGAGGAACGTGTATTCTGGTAGAGACAGGTAAGAATCACAGAGGTGCCTGTGTATATAGTGAGGAATTACTAGGAGAGGTAAAGGTAAGAAGAGTAGGAAAAAAAGGAAATGCTCCCTAGAACAATAATTTTAAGAAGGATATAGAAAGTAAACTAACAGAAAAAGCTAAGCTCAACTAGCCACCAAAGCGAGGCCAGAGAGCTGCCTCCAAACGACGTGTGACAGGTGGCTGGTTCAGCAGCGTCTACTAGGAAGTGTTGCTAAAAGTCATTTTCAGGTGCTACTTCGTGTATCTGCCCTCAGAGGCTCCTCCATTGAACAACTGAAGAAAATGACTGTTTTCAATGCTGTACATCTAAAATCCAGTTCTTTGCTGCTAAAGAAAAGCATTTTCAACTTCTTCATAGAAATCAAAGGAAACATGAAATTTGGTGTAAAAGTCACTGCAAGATGATCTAGCATTTGAAACTTTCGCTGTGCAATGAAAAACATCTAATTCAGTCACACCGTATCTCATGTTATTCATGCCTACTACTCACACATTCAATAAGAGCTTCCAAAGTTCAAATAACAGTATGTATTTATGGATATCAAGCACATGTTTTGACGGAAGGGAGGAAAGTTTGTGACTTCAGTGAAAGTAAACATCTACGCTTAACAGCTGAATGAAACCACATTTAGTAGATACAGTGCTGTGGAACACAGCCAGTAAAAAAAAAAGTAAAGATAACTATTTTCCAACAGCAAGCATTGTATTTTTCAAATATTCCTTCAATAAACAGTTTTAGTAATTTTTATACTAGGCTATTGAAGATATTTGTATTTGGATAATGATTAAATATGCTACTTGTCTAAATCTACAGTTTATAAACATAACTATAGCTATTCAACATAATGAACAACTCCACTAACTACTCACCACAAGGTGCAGGTATGAAATCAGTGTTAGGTGTGAAATCATTCTAGCTCTAAGAGTTACAAAGAGCTACAGTTATACTGCACAGACATGCAACTCCTTTCATTTATAATGGCTTAGCTGTAACGCAAGAAAAACTTCAAGAACCACTGTTAGATGATCTTGATTGCTCTGAACAGACAAACACATTCTCGTTTACCATACAGATAAAGAAGTTCAGTACTTCAAAGTTACGGAGATACATGAATTCTGGAATTCAGAACTGAGAGATTACTTGTGTCACAAGATTTTCCTTATTTGTCTTTGCAACCTCCAGAAGTAAAACGTGAAAGGATTAGGGTTTTTTTTTGTTCTTTTTTGTTGTTGTTGTTTTAAAAAGGTAACGATGGTGGAAAGATTTAACAAATATAATGAAACATGCAAAATTAAACTTTTATACTTGCTATTTGAAGCTGACAACACATCAAGTCTTTACAGTACCTTTCTGCCTGGCTTTGGCTATCACTTCTATGTGTTTCATTGCTGCTTTGAGCATTTTCTTCGTTACAACAGTTGGAATATCCACCTAAAGAGTAGTTTCAAAAAAAAAACCAAACAGAATTATGCCAGTTTCTTCCCCAAAATATATTAAGGACAACTATTAAACATATTAATTTGCTCTTATTTCTCCACTGTAACCATAAAGAGTCCTTCAGAAACAACCAACGAATTCTCTAGATAAACTGACACTACGCTCGTTCTTGTGGGCAACACACACAACATCACGGAGAACTAAATGCCATAAACAATACTAACATTTATTTTCAACTTGTTCTCACTGTGATTCTTCCACTGCAATAATTGTAGTAACATAGCTTGACTTCCAAGTCACTGTAAATGAAGCCTAGTTCTACATGAAGATTTGACCACCACCAAAGGTAAGTAAATCACATCCTGCTTCTAGTACTTGTGTACTTTAACCTTTGGCAATCTTAAGTCCACAAAATCTAAAAGCAAAGCGAAAGACTCCTCCCTATGTACACGCAGAAAAAAACATTTAAGCTCAGATGATGGCAGAACCAAAAGAGAATTTGAGTTCCTGAGTCAAGACCACTTTTAGTGCCAACAACTATATATTGCGTAATCCTGTTTATAAACCAAGCAAAAAGCAGTAATTCTGCCTATGTGATTTAATAAAAGATTTTATTAGTCAGTCCTGCATTTATACTTTCTTTGACAGTTATGAGAATGAAATATATAGAGAGAATATGTACAGACTACTGAATAATTCAGGCACAAATAGACCTCTGGGTCTTAGCCCAAAGGAGGCTCAGATTAGGGTGCTCATGGCTGTATCCATCTGAGCGTTGAAGACTTCCAGAGATGAAGACAGTCACCTCCCCACAGGTCAAGTGCTCCTGCCCCGATGATCTTGGCGTCCCTTGGCTGAACTTGCTCCACTCTATCAATGCCTCTTTTGTACTGTGGAGCCCTAAAATGGATGTGATATCCTAGATAATGCGCCAAAATATTGCTGCCTAAAGAGCACCATGGAAAGGGAGATAACTATTTCCCTTGACCGACTGGCTCTGCTCCTGTAAAGACAGCCCACGATGCTGTTGATCTTCTTTGCTGCCATTACATGCTCTGGCTCATATTCAGCCAACTGTCTACAATGAGCCCCAGGTCCTTCGCAGCAGAGCTGCTCTACACTGCCAGTCAGTCCCCAACTCCAAGGGATTCTGCCATTTCAGCTGTACAGAAACTTATCTAGAAACTGATTTACACGCTGTATGCCCGCTATTTCAAGCCAGAACAAATGACATCTCAGAGAAGCAGAAATACACATTCAGAAGTCCTACTGGAGTTTGGCCCTCCTCAAAACTAAGTCAAATAAAGGCCTTAAATGATAAAACAGAAGCATAGAGTGCTTCTTGCCAGACAAGGAAGGAGCCTAAAATTGCAAAGGCCCGTAGATCTGAGGAGAAAGTTGTTTCTTATTCTTTCATATAAGAATAGCATGTATTCCTGCATACTCCTCTGTAATACTTGAGGTGCACAACTCAAGTTTCTGCTCATCCATTTAAAACCCTGTTATTAAGGACTTGCATTTCAGTCATATTTCAACACAGCAAAAAGCTTCCTATGTAACACAGGGATAGAGTGCTTATTTCTGCACAGGTAAGGCAAAGATCACAGCAAGCAAATTGAAATTTTTGTCAAAAGATAGGTTCTACTTCAGCATCAACAACAATCAAATGCAGGTCTGCTACATCACAACATACAAAGAAAAGCCCTTCACTTTCCCTTAAACGCTAATTTAAAAACTAACCCAGAAACGGCCCCAACAAGGAAAACCCAGATCAAGCTGAAGTCAAAATTAATAAATAAATGTTTTTCACCAGTTAAGAGCTGACTAGCTTTGTTACTAGCGTCTGCTGCTTTGTTCCAACAGCCACACCTCAAAAACTCCACCTAGGCAACCTTAAACAGAACACAAATTCAATTCACTGCAGCAATTTGTAATTTTAAGCCGTAATTCAAAAGCAGAAGATTCCTCAGCAACAAAAATAAAGATCTAAACTGAAAAAGGAAACAAAGTTTTGTTGTTTTTGCTTTTTACTTACACATAAAATCTTAAATTCTGGGATTAATATCTCCATTAGCCAGAACTATGGCTTTCAAGCGTTTAATAATAAATTCAAATCAAAGTACAGCTGTTTGGCAAAGGCTTATTTTGCAATCTGTGTTGAATTTCTCCTGAAATTAAGTTATAAATGACATTGTATTGCAGATGAAAGGTTATAAAACATTCTGTCATAACCCTTTTCAGCTAATTATTGCAGTTTTAAATTCAGATTCCAAAGATGAAAAAGAAAAAGAGTATTTTATTTGCAACTTGCATATCTACGCACAATGTTTTCAGCTTTATACACATCACAATCATTATTAGTTCAGGCTGTCTGCATCTGTACGTGGGTGTGCGCCCACAGAAACACTTGTTCAGCAGAAAAACAGTATAGACTGGAAAAAATGGTATAGCACCAGATATCAAGCTCCCCTGCATGACTGAACATGCCAAGTTTCAATTTTGTTCCAAACCACAAAGTTATTATTAACACCATTTTGCTTGAGATATCTGTAACACTTCATACAAAGAGACAAATCATATTATTCTATAGGATGGAAGCAAATAAATATAAACATTTATAAAGTAAATATAAACATTTATAAAGTGAAATGCATTTCTGTGACGGCCTTTCTGCTTTGTAGTTCCCCTGACATTTCTTAAGACTTGTACATGTTTGAGTTTTTGTTGCATATATCATCTAATCAGTCACATAGAATGTAATAAATTATAATTACTTTATTACTGTCAGATAGGATAAATTATTACTGAAATTCAAACTTGATGGCAAAAGCCGCTACAGCTGATCTAATACAAATAATACCTTATTACAAGATCAATAGAGGAGACAACTATTTTATGAATCAACAACGGAACTACAAACAATGCAAGTAATACCTGTATGTGAGACCTTTAATTCTAACAATAGATAGATTAAATTTTAAGACCCTGCTCTAGATTTTCACTTTGGAAGATTTACTTACTCTCACACAACTACATGTCTGCACTACAATGATCGTTTTCTAATTTTCCCCCACGATCGCCTTAAAAGCAACATACTAGAGTTCAAGTAAACAAGAAAGTCATCTGGATTTGATATATAACAAGGACAGAATCGGGCTGTTCATCAGACATGACTGAGTACATGTACCATTTGTAGTTCAGAAAATATTGCTGTTACTATGGAGGGGGAAAGACACGCATTTCTGGTAGCTGCTCCAACAGCACGGCCAGCACTGAACAAATCTGGAGGCTGAGTTAGCATCTCTTCCTGCTTAGCACAGCCAGAAATTTAGAAGCAGTTCCTGTAGAACAGGCTTGAAGCACTTAACGAGAATACTGGGTATATGTGCTAATGTATTAAGTGTAGCTAACAAATAACTTGAATGTTTACTCTGCACAATGTTTCTGAAGAACTACATTAAGATAAGAATGATATTATTTTAATTCTTACAGTAAGCTACTCACATTCTATTATCCACAGACAACATAAGGACCTTGTCTGCGTTTAAAGAGCCAAGGAAAGAGAAGCAATGACACAGGTACACCATCAACCATTTTCTAATAGTTTTCTCAATAATTCTCAATTTTTTCCCACTTAGATTAAGTCGCTAAAAGATCATCCCAAGGTTTTAATAATGCCTTGCACTGGTGTCAAAAAGACATTAACTTGCAAGAATCTTCCAAGGTGGTTTATAACTAGGCGCAGAATAAGCTCCAGAAGGAGGAAATAGGTAATAGAAAGAAAAAACTTACATGGAAACTACCTATACTATCTGTAAGACTGACTTTGGAATTGACATTTAACAAAAATTAAAGAGCTGACTACATATGGATATCAGTTATTTCAGACGAAAAAAACAATGTTCACACCTTTAAGTCACCTTACCTTGTGGATTCTCCGAACTAATACAGATGCAAAAAACCGCAGCGTGCCTCTCAGCTCATCCACTGAGGATTCATCATCGGTAATATTTCTGCAGTATTGTAAAACAAGTCATATAAGAAAAAGGAAGAAAATACATGTATATTAATCCAACCACAATGCATATGATACTACTAAAAACTGGAATAGAGACAGTCGGTGATGCTTCAACAGACAATGACTGAAATGAAAGCTAAGAAGTGTGGGCAGAGTGAGCTGCCTTCTATTTGAGTAAAATACATAACATTCCCGGTATGTTTGTGCACACAATGACTTAAGAAAAATGTCTCAGAGTAAACTGGAATTATACACCAATGTCTGCTTTAATATATTGTCTGCGTGACTTTGGCCAAGTAAAATCTAACCTAGTTTCCACGTATCTGAAAACAGTGACTGTTTCCTAGTTCATTGATGTGAGGTCTGAATGAGTCTGAATTAACATCTGCAAAACTTTTAGAATAAGGGTACTGCAAGCACCCATTTCAGTTAAGCTAGTCAAAACTGTATTTTCCATCCTGGCTACTCCAAAGCCTTCTATACTACACAATTTCAAATCATCTTCTGGCTCAGTACAAATGTGGTTTTGTTACCTTTCGAAGTTTTATAATAAAAGTTGGTAGCTTCTCATGTAGCTTTTAATGACATAGATACATTCCTGGTATTTCAGCTGAGCCTCATCCAATAGAAAAAATTCACCAGAAATTTTTCCAAAAGTCTAATACTTAGATGCCATTTAATTCAATAGTATTCCCTTTTAAAAATATAGAATTCGGACTATTTCTGGTCTAAATAGAGATAATCATTTCCTAGAAGAAAAAAAAGGAAGCATAGCACAGGAAATCAAGAGAGAACTTATTTAAAAGTTGATCTACTTTTGACGTAGCATGACATGTGAAACTCTATAAAGAGAACAAAACGAGAACCTCAACCTACAGCCGCTTGAAACAACTGAAATTATTTAACATGGTTCCTGTCTGGAAACAAAGAAATAAAAAACTTAAAACAGACTTCCAAATCACTGTGCCAAAATATCAGCTAAACTTTAATCTGGTTTGCCAGTTTCTATCTGCTGCAATACAGCATGCTGAGTGAAAAATCACGTTAAAACCACTTGACGTTGATTACAGGAGAAAAATACCTAATTCCATATCTTTTTTTGGGAAACTGGATGAAAACGGGGACTACAGTAAGTCGTAAATGCAGAGACTGCAACTAAATTAAGTGGAAAAAGGGACCATAACAGCAGCACTTTGCAAAATGCAACAAAATGGTTAAAAACATACCAACATTTAAGCATATATGGACACTACAGTATTAGTAAAGATGTTGGTAAAACTGCATTGTAATAGCTGAGCAATGGCACAACAAAGAAAGCTACCTCCTGCTTTAGCTAATGAGCATATGGAAAAGCCATCAAAGCTTTCAGTTTGCATAATGCATATGCAAACTCCCAAATGGTTCTGCATACGTATTAAATGCAAATATCTTTTGTACTAAAAAATAGCCTCAACAGGATGTTTGAAAAACAAGTATGTTATGCCTATAGCATCATTTTACATTATTCAGCATCTGATTTTTAAAGCAACGTTAGCCCAAGTTACAGCATCCAAATGCATCTTGAAGGTGAGCTGTTAGCAGCAAATATGGTTGACCATAGTATATAAAGTATATAACTCATGCATGAAAAGGCACCTCAGAGAAAGCAGCCTGGCATGAGGAATACAGTAATCCTCAGCTAATCATGTGCAGATAAGACAACTGTAGGGGAAGGCTTGGTTTGTCACCAGCTGACATGTTGGAAGCAATATGGTTAGCAAATAGCTACGCTGTGTAAGGAAGCCAAGGGATTAGCAAACAGATTTTCTGACTGTACTACTAATATTCTACAGACAAAAAGATAGATGAAGTAATTTGGACCAAGACATTGCTATTTTATTGACACTTGGCTAACCAGTATTCTGGCTAATTCTACTTGGACACAGCTTTATGCCACGTACTTTCATGCCGTGCCATAGGTTAACAGACATTCTTTTAATCATCAGTGGGCTGAAGAATGGTTAAAAGAACATCAAGAACTTGTAAAAACCCAAGTCTCCAGTGACACAGTGGAAGATCTAAATAACTTGCTTAGAAGCATTTTTAAAATTGGCTGCATTTTCCCAGAATTTGAGGAAAAACATAAAACACAGCTACTAGTATAATGGAGAGATTTGCTAAAAGAAAAAAGCCTTGTCTGCTAATTGTAAACAGTTACTGAGTCAAACATCCCAAAAGAGATACACCCAACTTGCATGCAAAGCTCTACGGGATCCACTGATAAATGAAAACCACATACAAATACTGAAGTGATTTTTTTTTTCCTGATTGTCAATTATTCTTATGAAATTTAACCAACTCTTACAAAAAGGACAAAGGAAATACATTGCAAGCTGATAAAACTAAGACTATGATTTGTAATTCAATGAAAATCCCAAATTTTTACTGCATTGTTTACACTTGGAATAGAAGCAGCTCTGTATGTGAAAACGCTGATTTTAGTCACTATCAAGGAAAAAAGTTTTCATGGTAACATATTACAAAAATGCAGTAATTACTCAGATTAGATTAGAATCCAGAGAACTGGAATCAATGACCAAAAAATACAGTAAGTATAAAGTTTGAATGTGTTACTCTGAAGTCTACTATTTAAAATGAGGAATAAGCTGGTAAAAGCAAGACATGACATAGTCTTATTGAACAGCATACTGCATAAGAAGTAGACTCAGACTGGTGTTTTGTAGTTTAAACTTGGATTACTTACAACTATGCTCTATTCCCATATACTTGAAAAATAACTCAAAAAAAAAAATATTGGAATGTGACCAGTAAAAATACCTTGAGAAATCCCAAACAATTCATATAGGTGCAACTACCTATTTCAGTAGAGTTCATAGGACTTTAAGTACTAATCTTCTTTCTCCTAAATTGATCCTAGTTTACGGATGTTTACCTCTAAATTTTAACTTGCTAATAAAATATTACAAATTATTACATTGCTAATTAATGATATAAGCATAAAACACAGCTTTTCCCTGATTAGAGAACTTTATTTCTGAAGCAACAAATCTATGGTTTTACTTTACAACACACATTTCTGGTAAGCATTATATTGCCCCAGCTTCTGAGTGGGATGCTTCATGCTACCTGTGTAACGCTCAGAGCATGCAAGGTGCTGCAAGACAGCATCAGCTGGCAGTGGAAAGAGAGAGAGAGAGAGAGAGAGAGAGAGAGAGAGAGAGAGAGAGAGAGAGAAAAGAGGTATCTTCTGCATAAACTCCATTCACTTGAAAGGGGGTCAGCTAGCACAAGGAGTTGTGCCCAGACTTTTCTCCAAAGGAAAGCAGCAGACTGCTTTATCAATCTCATCTGAGAAGCCTGAGTTGCCTGCTGGTGGTTACCACATCGCTAAACAAGCCCAGCCTAGAGGTGAAAGCTTCTGATTTGGCTCTATGAAGAATTAGCTGGGGTTACTGAGGTGTGGTAGCTCAGGAAAAATATTTAATGAATTCAGGAGTCCTTCCTCCAGGATCAGCTGAGCTATACAAACAGCAAAGGTAGATCTAAGCAGGAAAAGCCAGAACTAACATGCTGTACAAGAGAGACCTCAAATGGCAGCACACAGACACAGTTCAGACATCCCTGCGTGACTGCTGCTGGCAACACAGAAAAGCACAGAAACACCTGAATGAGAACACAGAGAATGAGACAACAGTTAACAATACTATTACTGGGCTGAAACCAGCAAACCTTTCAGGACCAAGCTCTTTGCCTGAAGAATTACAGATACCGCTGCCCTACAGCTCACTGAACTCCCAGTACTTCAGGTTCGTGGAAAGCTCATTAGCTCTGATCAGCACGGTGTGACTTCATGGAGCTAGTTCAAAATTCAGAGGTGTAGCCATGTAAAACCAAAGACAGTCCAGAAACACCCACACAGCTCACCGGGAGGCAAGGAGGAGCAAGGTCCAGGCTGGCTGGCTCTGGACCAAGTGTATTTTGCACCACACGTCTAACTGGACATATTCCTATGCCCACTATGCAACATATTCGGGACTTCAGTCACCTTGGGTATTGGAGAGGCATGCAAGTAATATGTGGAATGCAAACTGCCTTGTCAGTCCAAAACAAGGGAAATTGGGAAGTGGCCTTCCGCCAGCCAAAAAATTCTCTATATCATAAATCAAAATTAGATAGAAGATGGTCCTCTTGCATCCATTATTTTATCAAACTCAGCAGAACACCCTCTAGTTTTCTGAACTTGAAAGTTAAAACCCTTGAATTTTCCAGCTCGATCACTGACAATACGTGGTGCTCAGGCTCCCTCTGCTGTTTGCGTAGGCAGCTGAGTTTTATGCTGAAATGTATTCATCACACAACAGACAGATGTGAGACATGCAGACATCAGCCACAATTAAAAACCAATCAGGCAAAAAAGTCCGCCCAGAAATTTTGGATCCCAGACAGGCAGAAAAAAAATATGTGGAAAGTAAAATATAAAAGCATAAATAGCCTTTAGCACAAAACAACCTCTCAATCTAAAGGAAAAGTCAAATTCAGAATTAAGGTAAAATGCTGTTTTAATACATTAACGATAGCATGATCAGTTAACATTTTAACTTCTTTTAATATCTTCCTACAAAGTACTCTGAAGCACTGATTTATATATAAATTACAGCTGTAGTCTTTTCTTTATGTACTATTTTAAAGTTATTTAAACAGTACTACTCTATTCAGCTCAGCATAGCCGCTCACAACCTTAAATCTCAAATGAGCAGATACTCTGCAAGAAGGTGGCCACAATGTATTTAGAATAACTTCTCTATATTAACTAAACCTGTAGTTTTTATTTAAAAAAAAAAAATCTATGAAGTGAAATATTTTAAGATTTTTTTTTTTTAGGTGACACAAAAGATGACAATATCTCTAGTCTGGAAATACTTTTTTTTTTTTAACCCCATATACCTACACACATTCTTACAAGGTTTTAAACAAGCCATGTTTCCAAGTGAGAGTTATTAGAAAATTAATATAAAAAGGAATAATCTAAAAATGTGATTTTAGGATGAAATACAGATTTCAGAACAATCTATTGTTAACGTTATTGTTAACATTATTGTTAACAATATTGTTAACAATAACAAATTATTAAAAGACCTGTTCTACCCTGCACATAGAGACACCAAGATAATGAAATTGTAGCACTTAAAAGCATGCTTTGTATTTTATTAAAGAAACAAAAATGTTTCTATTAAACAGCTTGCTGATATTCATGTCATTCAACAATAGGAACTTTTAAGTAAAGCTCATACCTGTACCATGGATAAATAAAGTTTTCCAGCACCAATTCAAGCACCTGTGTGGAATAAAGACAAAGGCATTATAAAATAAATAAGCGTACTGTAAGTCCTTGTTAGAAGAGTTAGAAACACAAGCATCCTCCAAAACTCACAGAACGTGATCTCCTATATCATAAAACTTCAACATACAAATACATACATTGCAGTCCTCTTGTGAGATTGTTCATTTTGCGTAATAATCAGTACTTTGGGCAAACAGTAATTAATTGATGTTTCCATGTGATCTCAATATGAAACAGCTGCCACTACGGACAACGCAAAGTACGGTACTGTGGTCGCTCTGTGACACAAGCGCTCTGAAGAACGGAAACTGCAGATACAAGTGCTCTGAAGAACAGAAAGAGGGATGGTCCTTACTGCATGCTCACCTCTCAGAAACAGTAAAAGAAGAAGCCTAAAAAGCAGCATCTAGGAATGCCATTCTCCTTTCGCCAAATCCAGCACCACAGCTTTCAACAAAACCCACCTTACAGTCCAACCACCTCCTGAAGTCCTAAGCAGGGCACTTCCCAAAACACAGGAACACACGTCCTACATGTATATCCTCATGGCTTTCTCATACCTGTTCCTAGCCCCTGTATATCTCAGCTACATGGATCTCCATAAGAGAAGCTTTTCCACCCTTTCCACCAGACCTGTTCCTCACAGGCCAATCCTAAAGTTGCCTTTTCCATGCTGGAAAACCCGGGTTCCTCAGGAAGGAACAGTGCTGTTGCACCCATGTTCAGCTTCGTTTTCAACATCACGGAAGGAAGGCAGCCAGGGAAGGTGACAGTCCCAGTTCAGTCAGCAGGCTGCCACCACCCCATACAGGAGGTATACTGCTAGCTGAAACGCAGCTCTGGCACCCCTCCTCACACCCACACAAACATTTCAAGTCACTGGTACAGCCACTGCAACACAATTAGCAAAAAGTTCTGGAAAGGAATGAGAAAAAGTGACAAGGGAAAAAATGGCAGAGGTGGTGGAACTAGATGGTCTTTAAGGTCCCTTCCAACCCAAGCCATTCTGTGATTCTAGGACTGCTTCAGAGAGCAGCAGCATCAATGCTGATAAGGGCAGTAAGACAGAATGTGTCTGTTGCTACATGAGGCTCTTAGGCCATATTCTACAGAAGGGGAGGTTCTGAAAAGAAGTCACTGCGTTCAGAGAAAAACCTAAGATCTGTTTGAAAGGGAAGCTGAATTTAACAGCTGATATAAAAGGCTGATTTATGAGAATAAGCATTACTCTTCTTAGAAGATTTGCTGCTGTTCTCATTCACACCGTGTACGTATGCACTACAAGAATTCAAGACTTACTAAATTTATGCTCTCTTTAGGGCACGACGTGCCTCTGCTCTACTCATGATTATATAAGTACGCTCAGTAATATGCACACTGTGGCCTTTCTAATTCCTCTCAATTCTTCAGGCTTGAGCAGTTGATGAGCACTGTCCGCCCTACTAAGAATACTGTCTACTCAAGTTTGATAAGAAACATTCCCTTTTGCAATTGTTTCATTTCAGGGATTGTCCTCCCTTTGTTTTTAAGAGTGAAGGAGAAATCTTGTTCCTTTACCTTCTCTGAAGGGATGCTTCCCAGCTTGGGATAATTTTAGGTGTGTTGTGGACAACACAAAGTGGTCAATGTCTTTTCTCCTACCACCGTGTGCTATATGAAGAATGTATTTTTAGTGTTTGTTTTTTTTTTTTTTTCCTCTTGCTAGAGCAGGATTTTTGTTCCAGGTTTCCCCATCCAGTCTAAAACTTTTATCATGCAATCCCAAAACCAAAGCTTTTCTGAAATCATGAAATTGCAACATGATCATGTGTTGATGATGGACATACAAGCTAAACAACTTCTTTCACCCCTACCTCATATTTCCATTAAAAAGGGAAGAAGAGACAACATGACAGATGCCTTACTTCCCAGGACAGAAAAGATCAAGAAATTCCCAAGAATCTTCTTTGGAAGTTAATCTTCAGACAACAGGAAGGAAATCAAATCCCACTCCAGCCGGTGAACACAGATGACTGGCCTTAACAGCAATAGATCAGAGCACTCAAGACAATTTTACTGATGCCTTCTATAATACTACCAGTACATAAACCACCAATTTACTCCAGAAACCTCAGTCTCACGGGCACTGCAGCATTATTTTTGGTCATGCAGAGTTTCTAACAAAAACCTCTTTCAGGGGTCAAACCACAGACTCTTTCAAATAAGTGCCTGTCAAAAGGAAAGACCTGCAGAACAATACATACTATGCACCTATCTGTTAAAAGATCCTTTTTCTTTCTTCCTCCACTTTTGCTATGCAACCCCCCATCAAGAACAACTACAGCAGATCATCTTCCCCTTGGAGTCGAAAGTGTACTCGGACAGCCTTCAAGCATAAGACGATGTACTCAAAGAGATTACAGTGCTCTCCTCTTGAGCTTTCTTTACGTGTGACTACTATTTTGAAACTGAAAACCTGTCCACATCACTGCAACTTCAGTTCATCAGCTGTTCATCAGCTGCTAGCACAGTCTATTGACACTCTCTCAGCCTACAGTCTGGAGGCTTCTAAAGCTACCAGGAGAATCATTTCCAACAGTGAGAAGTTTTGTTCTTACTTGATTACTAAGCCAAACACGCATGGTTCTGAGGAAAAAAAATAAATAAATAAATCTTACTTTGGTTACTAAATCAACAAAGAAAGCAGGAAAAATGCTAGACACAATGGCTCATCGCACCCCTCTGGATAAAGTCTTCTTGAGATTCACTCCATATTTGCAGTAACTGACTTCCACTTGAACCATGGCACGCACTTGTCTGTCTTCCTCTTGGTATCTTTTGCTTCGAGATCCACATTGTAAGCAAGGGCTCCATGTTAATAATTACACAGGAAAATGCCAAACAGACCGTCCCACTAAGCCAAAGACTGTATGCACAGAGACAGACCAGGCAGACAACTAAATCAAAAGACACCTGAAGTCCGTATGTTGGTGGTCCTGATATCAGAGGTCAAGACACACCCCAGTAGAACTCAAGTTATCTACATGACCTTAATAAAAAATGCCTTGACCCCAGACATACAGAAAGCAATCCCTATTTATACCTTTGCTAAATACACAGCATGGCAGAGACAGTTACGCACAATGCTCCCTTGCACCAAGGTGGCATAATGAAGCTAAAAGAGAGATACAGTGTGAAACCATCCATACTGCAAAATACAAGCACTCAAGCAATCATAGGAAACTGACTCAAGGAAAAAAATTGTCACATCATTCACTGCATTTTCATAAAGCACAAAGAAAGCAGGAGATGTGTACCCACTTCTAGTGCAGCAGCACCAAAAATATCATTCAAGCTCAATTATTCACACTACACACACATGCCAATGGAGTAGATAGGACACTTCAAAGAATGCTAGATAATGATAAGCAATTACACCTTATAGAAAGTATTATTCTCCAGCTCTAAATTTAAATGATGAGTCATTTCATTTAAAGCCTACCTATTTTTCAAGCATTTTGCAAAATGACTGGTTTGTGTGTGTGAAGTTTTGAATTGGAAAGTGATGAAAAGCATACAACCAAATGCAGCAGGTTCAGTATAAGAAGCAGCTGAAGGAAAAAAAAAAAAGTGGAGAAATTCATTTCTAGCAAGCACAAAAGCATTGCAAGCTAGTCAGTCTGTTGCTGCTGAGCCAAGCTTTCTGAGGATTGCCATCAAATAGACTCCAGTTGCCAGGAGGAAGAGCTGTAAGAGCTAAGTGATAAACGATTCAGTAGCAGGACAGAAGTACCAGGCCAAATTAGATTGGAAAGCAGCAAGGATTTGATAGTAAACCACAGAGATGATATAAAAAGCCTTTAAAGACTGTACAACTAAATAGCTGAGGCCTCTTCCTGAGGGCAGAACAAGCAATTCCCAACACAAACCATGCAGGTCACTGTGCCACGAGAGTTCTGGACTGGCAAGGAGCATGCTCAGGCAGTAACCAACTTCCTGCCATTCATTTGTCCATTAACAACTTTTAAAAGAAAAAAAAAAAAGAAAAAAAAAGAAATTCTGGTCCCATACTAAAAGCAAGAACCTGAGATTCTAAAAATTAATGAAAAATTGATGAAGTCAACAGACAGCACCCTGATCCAGTAACCCATTTCTTTCTTGATGCTGATCAAGAGTAGGTGAGCAGCTTTCTGTAGATTTGATTTGCAACCACACCTTACGCAGCAAAATGAGATTGTAAGTAGAGATGAGTTCATTAACTGAATAATAAAATTTGATTTTCCTTTATACAGCCTGTAACACCTTTATTTTACTTAATGGAAAGCTGACCAACAGAAATCATATCTTAACTCAAAAAGGAAGAAAGCATGAGGAAAACTACCATAAAGCGCAATGGACTAAAAAACCCACAAACAAAATCACATTTAGGTCACTACATTATTTTTGTACAAGATACAACCCAAGCTATGTAATATTGATAGATGTATGGTCAAAGCAGTTTACAGATTAACTATAAAAAAAACAATAGATGCAGGGGGAAAGAAAAAAACCCTGTGCTTGAATTTTATTGTTCTAAACCATGTACAACAGCTAGATAAGCAAAACAAGGATGCAAAAAAAATAAGAATCTGCGAAGTGAGACAAACTGTCTACATAACCCAAGAGTGAAAAATCCATATTTGTGAGAAAAAATTGCATTCCTTCAGATTCAAATGGGAATTAAATTATTCTTTAACCACTAGAAAACCTATGCTTAAAGACTACGTAACTGATTCAAATTAGAAACACTAGGAAATGAGAATGTTTCTAAAATTTTTCAACCCACAGAAGAGCTACGAAAACTAATTCAGAATCAAAAAAAATCCCAGAATTATTTTAATTATTTGAAGAATCTGCCTTTCAGAAGCAGGCTACACTGCATACTCCTTCAGAATCTCATTAATCTTAATTCACTTCTCAGTGTATCAGCTTCCCCCTATTGCATGACTAACCCACAAAAAATAAGAGCAGTCTCTCCTTCCAGCCCTGAGCAGGCTATCCAATTCCAGTCACACGTTAAATGCTGCAGATCCCCAGCGCAGATGAAGAGCAATATAGCATGGGCAGAACCTCCGCTGCCTTCTTAACAGGTACAGAAGAGTTGCAATGGGCAACAATGCAGTGGGATTTCTCATTCCAGCTAGTATCCTAAACGTGTGAAAAGGCGACTTCAGTGCGGGAACAGAAGTCTGTCTGGGTCCACCAAAGGTTATAACCCCGGCACACTGTGCCAGGAACACACAGAACCCAGGTCTGACACTTCCCTCCAGTGAAGCACACAAAGAATAGAAAGGAATGAGAAACACAGCATAGATATACAAAAGCCACGTGGATGTTGCTAAATAAAGCAGGCCTGTGGGGACCCAGCAGCGAAGGAAAAATAATAAAAAAACACCAACAAAAACACCCACACCACTTCGGTAAAAGCAGAACTACAGTAACAACAAGCAAATACAAAATGCCATTGTGTAGCAACACATTTCAAAAAGCAGTGTTAAAAGATAACTATAGTATCTACTCAGCTCTCTTAGGAGTACTGGACTATGAAGAACTTCTTCAGCATAAAATTGCATTTTAAGCTGAACAGGACAACCTCCAGTCCTTCAGCATTTACACATCCTTTGGTAAACTGTCACAACTATCTGCTGCCCAAAGTTCTAAAAAAAATGGGACACAAAAGTATTTATTTCGTATTCTAGTATTAAAACAAGAGGCTCAAAAAATAAGCTTATCTGTATGATACTCAGTGGTACTGCTCTTTTAATATACTTGGGCCTAAACTTACTCTAAAAAAGTCAATAATTTTAATAGATCGTGTAATTTTAAAACAACAAATGTTTGCTTCCGAAATTTCAAAGGAAGTCACTATACTAAACTGAAGGAAGTCGACAAGTTATCTCCACGGGTTTTTTGTTTGGTTGGTTTTTGTTTTTTCAAAATCTTCAACTATCCATCCCTCCCTTCCCTTAAGGTTTTTGTCCCGTTGCTACACTTATTATGGGGTGTGCCCTGAACAGCGTCTCACACAGCTGAATTAAAGAATTAGCTTATACCTCAAGCACACACAGCATTGACTTCATACATCAGGCTGGTAATTATGAGAGCTGACACGTAAGAATCTGCTCATCTCTGACATGCCATTTATTTTTCCCTTTACCATAGAACTCCAAAGGTGGAATTCTAAATAGAGATTAAGCTACACAAGTGTTTGCTTATTTTCCTAGTTTTTAAAATGGACTGGAAGTTATTTTCTTAGCTGCCAATGTACTTCATCAAGTACCAACCAAGGGGAGGGGGGTGGTAGGAAACAAACCTAAAGCAAAATAGCTCTTTTGATATTTTCTAAAGAGAAAAGAATAAAACAAAATTCCTGACTTACAGTCTTATCAGAAAGATGTATTTATGCTATTCTTCTTTCAGTAACTCCACTGACTACTTATTTTGACCAATTGTGTAACAGCTTTGTCTGATGACTTTAAATAGGTACAATCACATGCTTATCTTCCATCACATAATTTTTGTAGCTAGAGCAAATCATCCTTTAGCCTCTACTTCAACAAACCAAGTAGGCTGAAATCCGCAACCTTTCAAGAATCTGACATGTTTCACAGTCACCTGTTTAGAACTGTTCTTTCCTGGATATTTTCCAATTTGCATAGATGTTTCTTGAGTTCTAGGCACACTACTGCAGGGACAGTCACATCTGCATTAACGAACAGCCACCTTGCCTCTCTGCACCTGCCATATATTCTTTTGATTTGAGTTTTACATGAAAAGTTAACATACATGGCACATATATCTGACTCATCTACTCAACTAGAATTATTAGGTCTAAGAAATATGAAATTTAAAAAAATCATTAAGTTTCAAGGAAATAAAGAAATAAAGCAGCAATTACCTCTGAGAGGGACGCATCAACCTTAGAAGGCACTTTTAGATCCAGCCATGGCTGATAGTTTTCTAGGAGCAAAGCAGGTCTGTAGGAGAGCATGAAAAAGTAGATGTAACAACAATGCAAGTTCCCTACTGAAGTATACAAAAATACTATCATTACCAGTGTCACATTTAATTTACCTGTGCCTCTTGCATTTGACTTTGCCACACACAGCACAACTGTGACCATGGGGAAATAGCTCCGGCAATTCTAATTGCTAAGAGAAAACATTTGGACAAGTTTATATTCTTCAAAATGATGACTCGGTTAACACATCAGTAAATTTCCTTCTAGAGTATACAATTACAGAGAACTGAACAGTAGACAGGCAAAGGTGTTTTCCCAGCAGGAAAGCAAGATAACAAGGCATGCCATGAGAAACAACCGAACTGATCAGGAAAATCACTTCCACTAAAACAAAACTTAAGTAGGTAGCCTTGTATATCTCTACCCATCTCCCCAGACATCATTTGGCCTGTGATCAGATCAACTAGCTTCTCTACAAACCTTGCCTTGCTATAGCCTAAAAAGATAGAAAACAGCAATTTCCTTCGGGAATGCTTTTTCCTTTGAAGTTCAGTACCACTTAAAGAAGCTTGACTACAATCAATAAAGAAGAGTTAGGAGTAGCGTGCAAAAGGCAAGGCATTTAAAAAAGAGTCTTAATAAAAAAGAACACGATTAAATAGTTTCTAAGCTACTTACAAGTGAAATGCCCTAAGTGAAAAGTAGGTGAAATGGTTAGAAAACATCCATGAACTCTCCCAACAGCAGCTTTACAGGAATATGTAGATTTGATGGGCCTATGCACAGATACAGGAAGAACCCAAGGTTGTAATCATTATATTTGCCACAAGGTATCTATCAGTAAATAGATACAAACTATATTTATGTCTAGTGTTTTGAAAACAGCAGGAATCCCACCAAAATTACTATCTATGTCTATCGCTACTGAACTTCAGGGCAGCCCACGGAGAGCCGTGCTTACCTTGGGTTTATATTTTATGGTGAACAGAATATTGGGCAGAAGGGAATCCGGTCCCAGTGAGCAGTAGAAGGTGACGACGCCGGCCACAAACGACCAGAAGACCATCAGGACGTGGAGGTACCTTCCGAGCAAGCAGAAAAAGGGGGTCACCGCTCGTAGATCTCACTTTTTTATTTTTTTTTCCCCACGACGACCACCCCGCAGCCACCCCCTGCCCCAAGGCTGCCCCCCGGTCCCCCCTCTCCCCCCGAAGCGGGGTTACCGGTTGAGGAGGAGGGTGGCCGCGGCCAGCCCCAGCAGGAGGCAGCAGAAGAGCGGGTACTGGCGGCAGGTCTCCCGCAGCACCTCAGCGCCCCTCGCCCGCTGCCGCAGCCGCTCGGCGGCCGCCCGCGCCCAGCCCATGGCCCCCGCCGACCCGGAGCCGCCTCAGCCGGCCCGCAGGGAGCCGAGCAGGGCAGGCCGCGCCGCTTCCGGGAATGGCGGGCGGTGTCAGGGGGCGGCCGCCATCTTGTTGGCGGCACCGGGCGCTCCCTCCTCGCCTGCCTCTCGCCGGGAGGAGGCGGCTCTCCGCCGGGCGCCGCGACGGGGTGGAGCGGCGGAAGGGTGGGAGGGAGGAGAGGTGTCGAGGGGGGGCCGGGGAAAAGGCGTTGGGAAGGCTGGGGTGGCTTTTCCAGCGGCACCCCGTTACGCTGATCTCCGGTGACAGGGCGCTTACATAAACGCTCGGGGTCGGGACAGCCGGCGCCCAGGAGCTGCTGCACCTGGCAAAAACGCCCTATATTTAGCTGATGACTGAACTAAAGCGTTCAGGAATCGGGAGCATAAAGCTGTGCAAACACTCCTCAGTGCTTCATAGGGGATCGCGAAGCAAACGGAGCAGGGTAGAAAAAGGGATGAGATCCTCTCCCCCTCTTAAAATCACAAAGTATACACACAGAGTTACAGCAGGCTGCCAAAGCGCTGCCCGGAATGTAGTTTACTGCTAGTGAGGAAGGCTTAAAGCCAACTGCACATTAGGAACAGCCTTCAGGTACCGCCTAAGTCATGTCAAATTGCTCCAATGCTTTCAGCAACTCTGAGGTTGTTCAGTCCCAGGAAGCTCAGAAGTTTTGTTAATGTAACACCACTGGTTAGGGGAAAATTAGCTCAGTGGTCGAAATAAAAGCGCTTAAGTGACTGCTCCTGGGAAACCTTATTGAGAGGGGGGCTTCTGAGTTGCAGATATAAAAGATACCTGCTCAAGTACAACTGCCTTCCTTTATTTTTGAGTTGCATTGAGAAGTTGGTGTTGCCTTTTATACTCATTTGCACGAGCCCCACACAGGCATATTTGGACAAAGGATACATAAGTGTACACAGACTATGTCTATTGAGAAAAGAATCATGTTTACAAAGCTGTAGTGCAAACCCTGCAACTATTCTGTGAAGGAAAAGACAGTATTTGGAATATGAGTCGGCATCTAGAAATCAAAAGCCAAAAATAGCTTTCAGACACCTCTCAGATGTTTGTCATTTTATGCAACACTTCCCTCGACCTCTAGATCAGGTGAAATGCTGCAGTTCGACTTCAGTACGTTGACCTTTCTCAGAGAGCTTGGCAAAAGCCCAGGATAGGATTGAATTTCCTTAAGAGCGCCTGCACAGTATTATTTCATGTCAGTCCACATGATTTCTATTAGGAAAAAAAACAACAAATAAGGTACACATTCACAGCAAATACACTCCATACAGTATATTCAGAGGAAATTAATTTTTCTCAGAAGATGCATTTTTATTACTTACTCCTCAGCTTTACTGCTTACAATTTTTAGTCATTTATTTTGCAATGTTTTTAATAACTTTTTTTTTTTTTAATGTGTAATGCTTAATATATTTCATAGAGATGTGACCAGCATCATGTATCTGGAACAGTGGAAGTGACTTGCAGAGCAGACCAGCAGCAAGCAAGAACAGAAGTTCAACTTCTGCTTCTATTTGAGTTCTCTACTCTTGGTAAAGTTTCTTAAATTATAGCTTCTTTGTTCAGGGTTATGTTTATTTAGCATAAAAGTGCCACATTCCCATTTGGCAGTAATTGTACCTCATCATCTGAGAAGCCCTGTGATTTCCTTCAGTTCACACAGTTTAGCTCTGCTGACCAGACTCTACAACAACCTGCTTTGTCCCAACCTCCTCTGCCACAGACACAGCAGTGCTAGCACCACAGATCACCACCCTCTGCAGCCCATGACTCTACAACTACTTGGATTGTTCTGCTATGCTGAAAGCTGAAAGACATAGTTGAGGTTTGTTTTCTAGCAAAAGAATATGGAAAAACAAAAGGGAAATACTGACAAAACCAAGCTTTTCAAAATTCCAGTGAGATTTACATGAGAAATGAAAACTTCAGCCATTCACCAGCAATAGCAAGTCTCCCTTTTCATAGAAAGGAGACAGTTCTCCATTTTTTATTCTTTTAAAAACTACAACCAAAGATCGCATATTCTAACAACAAAATACACCAGTGTAGATTTTCCAGCATAACTTGAAATAAAAAAAAAAGATGCTTGTTGACTGAAAAATGTTAGTCATAAGGCTGAAATTCTATTTAACTGTTTTTGTGTTGTTTTTTTAAGCTTAAACTCAGTTGTTTCTTTATGCAGTGAACTGTAATACAGATTCACACAGGCTGACTGCATTTAGTTTACTCTGCAAGCAGTCTGCTTTTACTCTCCAGTATCTTTAAAAAAAAAAGTTGCCAGTCTATAATGCCTCCTTCTTCAAGTTACTTATTTTCCTCAAGGATACGGTTGTCTAGGCTAACTTCTGTAATATAATCCTTCATCTTTACCCAATCAGGGATTAGTTTTTCCTTTATAAATCATTCCCCACAAATCCCTTATCATTTTTGTGGGTCCTTTCCAGAATTTTAATCCGAAGGAATCATATTAACTTTTAACTTCAACAGCTTTCTCCTAAGCAATCTCTGAAATTAATTTTAAGCAAATACTTAGGGAACAGGTAAGAAATAAAGAAGTGAACGTGGACTCAAATCCCAAGAAAATTAAGCTTTAGTAGGGAACTTAGGCTCAACTTTTCAATTTAAAACTTAAAGGGCATACACCAACAGTTACCAGTTTCAGCTCATGAACTCAGGTAATTCAGCTGCATTCAAAAACGAAGTGAAATTTTTTATTAGCACAGGCTTGTTGGCCTCTCTCTTTTGAGAGAACACTCGAGCTTTAGGGGAAAGCAGAGGCTGACTATTTCTGGTTTTCATTGATTTGGGTAGGATGATAATTATTAGCATTTAGGTAAACAAAACTGTTTTTACTGTTACAAGTGCAGTAACGTTCATTAGTCTGTTAGCGAGTTAATAGTCTGCTAATAATGAGACTTACTGTATTTGAGACTCACAGACCTGTACTTCTCAGTTGCATGGGAATGCGTGCTGCCAGTGGTGGTTCAAGGTTCTTACATTTGCTTCCTGGACCACCACATTATGGACCATGAACTGATCCACGGTATTACAAGATTAAAGCAAAGTGAATGGGAAGTGATAAGCTGGGGTTAAAAGTACCCGCTGGACACAGCAACAGAGGCTTTGGATTACTGGGTAAAATCCCACACAAGTTGTCTTTTAGAAGAACAGGGGAGGTCAGCTGCTCCAGGAGAATGAGGAGCGTAACAGCAGAATGAAAGGAAAAATCGTCTTTAAAAAAAAAAAGATAGATGATAGTTCTCAAAAAATCGTTGGTCTCCACACTTAAGGAAAAAAAAATGAATTGCCAGCTGATGTTAGAGATTTAATGTTTTGTTTTAAACAAAAAGATTCAGCAGGAAATTGAATTGGGTGGCTAAGGGATATCAGTTGTAACAGGCCACCCAAAATTCATCGCTCCTTTTAGTATAAAATTCATTTAAATGATCTGAAAATACCTATACCAAGCTGTGTTCTAGAAGAACTGAGGTCATGAAATCACAGATAAGTACCAGGCAGAATAAAGACTGGCCCGAAAAAAAGGCACAGACACTGCTCTGGTAAGGAAATTCAGGTGAAAGAACCTACTTCGAGTGAATGTCCAAGAAGGTCAGTTTATTATGCGCAACAGGACTGATGCTTGGGAAAACAAAGGTGCACAGACATTGAGGAAATACTGACCACATTGGAATTTCACCAGGACAAACAAGGTTCATTTTGGAAAACTTACCATTGGGAAGAAGAAATAAATGGCTAGATGATAGAGGCAGTTTTGTCTCAAGGAGAAAAAATGAAAAGGGTCAGAGCAACATTAGAGTGTTTCTCCAAATTGTTTGCATGAAAAGGACTGTTCTGAATGCATTCTTTTAAAGACTAGATAATGGAGAGCATTAAGATATTAGAGATGAAAATAATGTCCCATAAATTACCATTTGTCACAGGACAAACTAAGGGAGAAAGATATTGAAAGGAAAATTGCAAGGTGGGTGCAGAAGACAGAGGCCAAAAAAATTAAAGAATATGCATAAAGGGAGGCAGTAGACCTATACAGGACACACTGGAGAAATGCTTAAAGATATGAATATTAGGTGTGTGGTAAACATTTGGCAAAATTATAGTCTACAGAATTTTTGTAATTTTTTTTCCTCCACCAGAGCAAGAGAGAGGCTCTTTGGATGTGCAATTTAACTTAGTATTGAGATAGCTGAGTTGGTTGGTATGTGTGGGGAAGACTTGGAAAGTTACTTATCTGAAGCCATAAATTCCTTCCATAAACCTGGGCTGATCAAGGAGGAAGATTTTTGTGGTGGCTGGATTTGAGAATTTGTAAGAAAATGTAAGAAAAAGTTTGTGAAAGAAATAAGGAGCTGTACTAATGCAAATAGTTAAGTGAACGCCACAGCACAGCTTAAGAGCTCAGTCTAAATGAAAATTAAGATGTTTACAGTGGGCATAAAAAAAACCTTGCCCTGGATACACACTTTGTGAAAATAGCTATGTCAGGTCCTGAGGGAGTTTCCAGACAACTTTGTGGTTAGTGGGGGAAATTCTCAAGTAGGGAGTTTGAGGAGGAACGTGAGCCAGTTTCCCTTGATTCAGCTGAATTAGAAAGCGCCAAATACTTGTAAGATGTGTTTCTGGTAAAAGCTGCAAAGTGGTGCAGCACCTGTGCCTTTCATAACTGTGATGAGACCTGGAGGATTCAAAGGTAGTACAAGTTTTTCCACCACAGACACTTGATGGATACACAGAACAGCTGTGTTAGGTCAGCAGCTCTTCAGCCAGGTGAACATCCTGTTTGTGACGACAGCCAGCAGGGGATACCTAGAAGAAAGAGTTCTAAAAGCACAGCAGGAATATAATACTTTCCCAGAACATTCTTTGACTCTTATTTGCATCTTGGGGATATCCTGGAGAAGGAAATTTTTTCCCCTAAGTTTCAAGTTGTTTTTTGAACTGCAAGGAGTTCCACCACTTTATTCTCCTTGAATATTCATATGTATCCTCAATCTCAAAGAACTTTCACTGACTATTTTATAAAGAGATGGTGAAAACTCATTCCTTACTCTGCTTATCATTGCATCAAATGACTTTGACCACCTGAACAGTCTGCCTTTTACAAAGATTTATGATCCTCTTTCCTCTTTTGGGCACAATTTCCACCTTAGGAGCAGAACAGTGAAAAAAATTCCCCCAACTTCAAGTCTTCACATAATCAATAACTTCTGGTCAACACTCAGAACTTCCCAAAAGAAAAAAAAAAGCCTGATTATAACTGAAGGTTGCTGTTGCAAGCCAGCTTGTATCAGAAAAAGCTTTCTAATGATACTAACATCTGTTGCACCTCCTGATACTGATCATGTAAACTCACATGCAGAAATTAGTTTTTTTCCTTTTTAAATGGTGACAGGCAAGCTGGTATCCTGAATTCCACTGCTTTAGCTTCTGTAGGTACAGCAGTAAATGCCTTGAGTGTTTTTGTCAGGTCAGAATTCCACAGAGATATTTTTAGTTTGAGCAACCAGTTTCTCCGAGAACAAGAAGTATTTAAAAGTGGTATAGGTTAAGAGCTAAACAACATCAATTATCACCCTCAGAAAGTTATTTGTGCTTCAGTTAAGTCTTTCAACCACCACGTTACAGAAATTGTTACAGAATGAGCTGTATAACTAAGGTTGTTTTATTTATCATTTGTTGGCTGAGCGTGTATACAATGAACTGGACATTTTCATTTAAATGATGTAGAATCATCATTATGTATGATGAATCATAAATCTATGATTCTATGCACAGCAAAAAAAAATGTTTTCAGAAAAAAAACAATGGTACATATACGTTAAGTTTCCCTGAAAGAATATGGGATACATGACAAAAGCAAAATAATTCTATGCTAGCAGACTGATGCACAGGATGATACTGTGAGAGCATGAACAGAATCTCACAGAATTGTAGGGGTTGGAAGGGACCTCCAGAGATCATCGGGTCCAACCCCCCTGCCAAAGCAGGTTCCTTAGAGCAGGCTGCCCAGGTAGGCTTCCAGACAGGCCTTGAATATCTCCAGAGAAAGAGACACAGAATAGAGTGTTATTCCTCTTCATATGTGAGGATGAGTTCTGAGGATTTTTGAAGGAACTTCTTGCAGCATATGGGCAGCTTGCTAGTATGACGTTTTGCGGTATAACTTGAGCACACAGCCCTGTGGTAAAGCTCCACTATAAGAGGAATATGATTTTAATTAGATAATTTTAGGATTCAGTAGTGAGCTCTGCAAGGCCAGGCTTCTTTACAGTTCAGAACTGATCAACGTTACCTTTACCAGACAGCTGCTACTCACGTTCCTGAAGGTACGCCAAACTATTCTTCCCCCAAAATGCTGTCTCATTTAATAGAAAAGTGGTACTATGGTGTATTGCTATGTACCACTTCACTTCTAGCCCTGGTATCACCGGTGCTTCTGTGGAAGCAGATGATCCCTCCAGGGGCCTATTAGCAGACATACCTTAGTAGAATAGAAACTCAGAGTCTCTCTTTCAGAACAGTGAAGAACAGTTGCTTGCGACTCCTCCCCGATATTCTGCAATGCGGTTCCTGGTGCACACTTGCCACCTGCACAGTGGTTTTCCCTAAATAGTCCTTTGGGAAGGGAGCATGCATGCTTAGACAGACAAGAGGACTCTGAACTGTATTTTCAGGACAAATTGTAAAATCAAGAAATGAAGACTATTTTGGAAGAGCTATCTGTACTATCAGTAGGTTTTCTATAGTGGAATTTATGTGACTACCTGAACGAGTTGTAGAATAGTTTCTCTGAAGTTCATAGGATAGACAAATTTCCTCTGGATAAATGAATTCAGACCAACTGAACATTTCATCTAGATCTGAGCCTGATCTATTTACTAGTTAAGCATCAAAGTTCTGCACTAATTAAAGTCTTACTTAAATAAAACAAAATAAAAAGCAAAGCAACTAGTATTCTAGCTGGGAAAGGCATTGGAGCTATTAGGAACTGAGATTGTATGAGGGAACAACATTCAGTATAAATCTGCAACTTTCTCAGTTTCTGGTATGTGACTAAATGATTTACTACTACATCATCCACCTGGTTTATCTGTATTTTTCTACTGAAGTATAAAAATGTTTTAAATGCTAGGTAGGCATGAGGCTCCCCCTTTCACAGATACATAAATATTTGTAAATATATACTAATAAATGGGCTTCTTAATATGAAAATCAGCTTACCATCTTTCGTATCAAACTGCAAGGAATGATGTTCTCTTCTCCTCAAGAAGCTGCATGTCTTCCAGTCTTATCTCCGGACTTCAGAGTATTCTCTGTACGTCCAGTTTCTGCACCCTCACCAGGAATTACAATGATCGAGATTTGGAATTTCAACAGATGCATGTAAGATAGCTCTCAACACTGCACGTGGACCTGGGTGGCATCAGGTAAACCTGAAGTTGGGTTCAGTGCACTTCAGATACAAGAGGGAAGGAACATTTTTTTTTCCCCCTCAAAAAAAGTAGATTTTGCTTCATAAGAAAACAGAGAAAGGATGCTTTAATACCATATAGATTTCCTAGGGGCCTGTATAAGACCCTCGAAAGCATCGTTTGTTTAGGAATAGCAGTAAGTTCTCCACTGAACATTATCATCCACTTTGGACACAGCAAATTGTAGACTGAGTTCTAACCTATCATCACACTGTGGTGTACTGTCTGCATCCAGTGTTATTTTGGGGATATGCTATGTTCAGGAAACTTGGAATACCAGTCGGTCTCAACTCTGACAAGTCTATCTGGAGATTCTCCTGGACCACAATGGTAGGAACCAATGCACAGCTCTGCTTCCTTCTCCTTTTTTTTCCCTTTACCTGTTCGTTAGGTCTTGAAAAGTCATAACGGCTCTCTCCTCTCCTTCCCTGAAGCCCACAGGCAACAGTTAAAAGCCAGAACAAAGAAAGGAACAAGGTCATGGATTATATGGAGGAGCAGTTCTGGCTGTGAGGGGACACGGAATTGCTGAACATAGCCCAAGGTTTCTTAGTTCAAAGCTGCTCACCTGAGTTTCACCAAGAACTTAGAACATGCGCACCGGTCTCCACTGGACGCTTCAATTCCCATTACTTCTACAGTCAGGAATGTTCCTATCTCCCACTGAGTCTTCAAAGATGCTGCTCACCTGCAGAGAAAATGACAGCTTTCCCCTATTGCAAGCTGCCCACTTCTGTACCTTGTTCATGAGCACAAAGTCTTATCTATTCTTGACCTGCTTTTCTTAGTAAGGAGAGACCATCCTAGCAAACCAAAAATCGGTCAAATATATTCTGCCTTAGCCCTACTCCTTTTCCAGCCTCCCCCTGCCTTTTTACCTGATGCAAGGTTTTGCATCTGACAGGCTTAGAATAAAATCCCTTTTGTTCATTAAGAAAGTGTATTTTCTGGTATCAAAAGATGTAAGCTCTATCATGACTTGAACATCTTCAAAGTTTAGCAACCTCTATATTGGTAACATCCTTATCATCTCTTGAGCTCCTGCTTTCAAGCACGTATCGATCCCTGTATGTACCTTCATTTCTGAGCATGAAGACCACCTCCACTGTAAAAAATACCCAGCTCATCTACCTGCACCACCAAGTCTTTAACAAAGTCCTGACTGAGTCCTGAGAAATTACCAGCCATTTCTCTCCCTCGGGATGCTGGGCTTGTATTGGATACTTATCCAGAAAAAAAAAGCACAACCCCATGCAAAAACCTGGTGGTGTACCTGGGAGCCCGTTTGGCCCATCCTCAATTTGAATATCTCTAAAGGGGCTGCCGAGTTGGCTTTGATTTGCCGCAGCTTCACAAGCAGAACACCTATTCACTCACTTCGTCCCCTGGATTAAAAGACATTCAAATCAAGATGGTACATGAGGCTTCACTATGAACACGACATTCCTTCCCTAAGCATCACTCAATATGGAGGTCTTGTCAGGCCCTATTAAAAAGTTTTTCTTATTACCCTACTTTTAACTACACTTTAAAGTATTACTAAAGGTATTAATTTAATTTTAATACCAGTAAAAAGAAATTGAAGAACTCACCTATACCAAAAAACAAGTCAGTCATTGGCACAGGTACATCAGATATTCAGTAGGGTCTCTTGCTCGCTGGTGCTTGAGGCTATTAGCCCATCACTTCAAAACAGCAGGTTTACGATTACCAGCCACAGGACTATCGCTCACCTCTCAAAACAGGGCATTTGAAATAGTAGCGTAATTGAGGCATAGCAAGAGTTTTTCTCTGCTGGTTTTCTGTTTTGCTGTATTCAAAACCTCCTTTGTTACAGGAATACTTTCAGACAGAATATTCCCTGGTTCTCTTGGACGCGTTCCTACCACCTTCCTGCCATTCTTCCCAAACTTCTACCGAGACAAGAGGCCCTGACATTACACTAGCCCAGACAGAATCTCCTTACCTTTTCACATGAAGTCCAAGGCCCTGCGTCTGCTCTCAACCTGATGTTTGCACCTGGACAAGATCCATCACCTGACCTTCCCTTCACATCTTGCTGTGGCTGCTAGATGATGCCTGGTTTAGAGTATACCTACCTTTCACAGGAAAAGGACAGACTGATTAATAGCAAGAATGATTCCACAAAGCTGTAACACAACTAAGTGAAGTCCTTCTACTTCGTGGTTTGCCAGGTTATTTACCTGGCTATTTTGTTTTTAACCCTAGACTACAAACTTGCCAGTAGTCAAGGCACATTTAACAGTATTCTTGTGCCCGTGGATGGATGATTTCTTTCTCCAGCTGTTACATGACCTGAAGTTTTCTCTTGAGCCAGACAAGAATGTATTTTGTTGAGGACTCTCCAAAGCAGGGAATTATTAGTGATTTTATCACTCCTAGAAATCAACCATCTAAATACCAGACAAACATACTCCTTTGTATTTCTCTGAGGGGGGCCTACCTGGCTTTCAATCACTGCTTAAAGGGGAGGGAAAAAAAAAAAGGAAAAAAAGCATTTACAGGTGACTAAGTTTCAATTTTCACAGGGACATTTTTCCCTGTTTAAGATGTCCAAGTCAAATCCACATTTTTTTCTTTAAACTGGAGACTAATATGATTTCATTTTATTTGTGAAACCTAAAATATCTCTAATCTCTTTCATGTGGTTGATGGGTAGAGGTTCCAACATTATCACATCCATCTCACTTACCCCATATCCAAGAATTCAGTACCTATCACCTAGTAACCTGCACGCCTTTGGAAAGTAACGCATATTCAAGTCCTCTCCTACACACTTCTCAGAGACAGGTTTTTGTTTTGTGGTTTTGGCTTTTTTCTTCCTTACCCAATATTTCATTTGTGCTAGATACAGACATTCTAAGATAGACTAAGTGAATACCTGTTTAATAACAGGTCCTTTCTTCACAGAGTTACCACACAATTTTAAAATGTGTTTTGATTACTGGGCTCTAACTTCACCCAACCGTCTGCTCTTAACACCAGAATCGCTAACGTTTCCTTCTATCTTTAAGTTGCGTTCAGAATTTGAACCTTACAAGTTTGTATCTTCATTGCTTTAAAGTCAAAAAAGGCTGCTTCAAAGGGACACAAAAATTTAAAAGATGCTTAAAACACACTATGCATCACAGCTATCTATTGTTTCTCCAAGACTACAAGTGGATGATCATCTACCTGCTGCTGCACTGGAGTTACCAACCCAGCTGTTCTTTACTGGCTGCACAACAAAACTACACAAGTACTTCAACATAATTCAGTACCAAATCAGCCACTTTAACATAAGCTATCATCAATGAAGGCAATTTGTGCCAACCTTGCTGAGCTGTGACTGCTACCCAATTTACTTCCGTGCAATTTATACCTGTGTGGTAGGTACACCTTAATGCACCCCTGAGTGCAGTTACAAACCGGGAGGCTTCACTTTTGAAATGCTTAACCAGCAATGCTTTTTCACAGTTCATCTGTGTACTTCTCTCATTTTATCACTGGGTGAAAGCACTACTCCTAGAAACGTTACACCGAGAGCAACAAGCTAACAGTTTACCCACTGGCATTACAAAAAACAAGCCTCCATACTTCCCATCAGATATCTGTACTACTTTCAACAGTTAACCTAAGAAAAGACTGAGTACGTCAGAAAGCAGCAGCTATTAGGCCTGAAACTTACTGATCAGCTAACACCATAGAAATATTAAGTTGGTTTTTTTTTTTTTAACATAGAAACATGGCAACCTAAATGGCTCGGAAGATCAGTAAACCAAACACAATATTTATCAGATTAGCATGCCATTAAAAAGAAGTACCATTTATTACACCATTCCTATCATAAGATCACAACGATAAGTAAAACCAAGTTGCAAACTCCACAAACAGAACAGCTGCTTTAAATCCAATGGATTTAAGACCTTCCATGTTCTTCCTAAATTTAACTTGGGGATCAAACTCAATGGATCTAAACCATTATGAGTTTGTTTGTTTTTAAAAAAAAAAAAACAAAAAAACTTTCTAAGAGGTTCTCTGTTAGCATTATGAAGCCAGAGCCAGCTTCCACCATTCTCACTGGTAAAGCTTAAATCCACCTAAAGTTTACAGTACCTTCAGTGAGACAAGTTATGACAGTTTTTTCCCTTTAATCCTTCTGATACCACAAAAGCTGCAGCATACTTCATTTAGATTTTGACAATTTTAAAAAATGTACCTTGCTGTAGTTTTCTCAGAGTAGCTATTAATTCAAAAGCAAGGGTAAATTGCCTACACTTTTACAGAAGTACGTTAATATGTATTAAGAGCAGTTTCACTAGGCTAGTTTAAGTCAACTTTACTTACGTGCTTCTGGTGAAACTACTCACATATACCCCAACGACTGTTACTGGAGGTTTTGTCTTCCCCCAAAGCATAAATTTAAGTGCATAAAATTTTGAAATTTTGTTGAAAATGGTGGATCAAAAACAGGTTTGAACTAGAAAAAAAGGTTTCATTGCACTGTGTAATGGAACCCTTTGGCCATAACCTAAAATAGGAACAGTGCTTCGGTAGCCACTTCAGTTTTTCCACATTCAGAGATCAGGTATGTTTTTGTCAGCTTAAATGCCATAGTATTAAAATCACCTTCAGCTTCTGATATATTTGCATTATGAGAATGATAGAATTCTTCTTTATTTGGACTAGCTCTCACTAGCATTTTATAAGAGAGCTCCATTCTTAAGTATACTGAAATAGCACTTAGAAAAAGCACTAATATACTGGTATCTATGTAGTTCAGTTCCTTTGTTCAATTCTCACAGAAGAATCTTTTTTTTTTTTATCCCAAATTAGCTATGTTTAATGAAAGTTTTTAAATAACCAACGCTCGTCACAGGTGCATTTTTCATTCCCCTGAAGAAAAGAAACCTCAAAGAATGTTACTTTAGATAGCAGAACAATACTGGAAATGCTACCCTTGGAACCAGTAACTCAGTACCTGACGTTCCTGGCTCTTCTATGACGTGTTCATGGGTAATTCCTTTGAAACTATGACTGCTAACTCATCAGTTTAACAATATCTACTGGATATATATGAAGCCTTCTAGAGATTCTTAGCTTGAAAGTATTAACAGTATGAGATTGCACTCAATGTTCACTTAGCATTGAAGTAAACACTCAAAAGTTTAAGTTAAAAACCATAAAACCTTTCTAATCCCTGCAGATAAGGAGTCAATTAGAGTACTGAAGCTGGATTTTAGGTCCCGAAAGTCATTTAAGTACTGGAATGTCTATTTTTACTTACCATTATCATCTCTGCAGTCGAACAGCTTAGGCTACTCTATTGGGTGTGTAGCAGTACTATGAATGCGCTTGTAACTTCCTTGGTGCAAGGAAACTAAGGAGTAAGATTCCATGTTTTTTCATTTTGCTTGTTTTGGCCACTTTTGCAGAAGGTCTTCTTTGCCATACCAACTGTACAAACAGAGATCATGAACTATTCCCATTCATCAAGACAATTGGATCGGTCTCAGACGAGAAGGAACCCAGATCTCTGACATGGCTGTTTTACCTAAATGACTGTCAGAAGATAAGTGCTGACTTTGGAGCAGATAGTATAATGAACATTCAGGTATAAAGCAACACTTGGAAATAGAATATATCTTGTGAGAGAACAATTTAATTCTTCAAACTTAAAATTTAAAACTGTATTTACCTCCCTACCTCCCATGACTGTTATTTCCACATTGTCACAGATGCTTTAAGCTTTTACCATGTACCTGTAAGCCTGACAGTCTAAAGAAGATCTCACGAAGATAGCCTTAAACAAATTTAACCCAATGCTCTCAGATAGCCTCAGCTATGCAACGTCCACTCGAGAACCGGCCATTTCAGATTAAGTCTGCAGAAAAAAAATCTAACCAGTTATATCTTGGCGAGAAAGAGACATTACGTGAGACGATCACCCCTCTCTCCAAATTCCAAGTAAGCTTACAAGCTAGCCCTAGATTTACTTTTCAGCGTATTTATCTATTGTAACCATCAAGACAAAACAGGACCACAAAAGTTACACTTCCATCCTATGGATTTTATAACACACGTGAAACTAAATACTTGAAAGTGTTGATCAATCAATCAGATGACTGTGTGAAAGTCAGTTTCCCAGAAAAAAAAGCTTAATATCGCTTTCTAGGAAGCTTTGTTTGTTTGCACTAATTGCCATAAAGTAACACCTAATAATTTATTCCTTCTTCCACCAACACCTGTATCAAGTGTCCAAGTATCTTCAGCTAGGCTTCTTCTTCCTGTTACAACATATTTACTTACTTTAATCTGACTAAGCAAGTGCAGGAAGTACAGTCTGGCGTTTCCTCTGCCCAACTAACACAACCAGCTAGTCCCAGCCTGGGGATATCATGCACTAGCATTAGGAGTTAATTCAGCAAGACACTCCATGAAGACACACTAAGTCCATCAGAGCCAGTCATGAAATTTGGATTCATAAGCTTCAAGCTACAAACAAACTCCAGCTTTGCTGATTTCAATTCTCCAAGCACTACATTGCAAAATTTACTGCTTTATTACCTACTTCCAAACCTTGCCACTCCATTTTAAACAGCTAATATTTTCCACTGAGCTTTCACTAATGCAAGGAGCAAGCAGTAGTAATTTTGTGGAATGTATTAATTTGAGCACACATTTTTCAGAAAATTTTATAAGTGGTTTTGTACCTGTTGCCACTGACAGAGAAGCACCAACAAGACAAAACTGCCAGGCTGAACAAAAAGTGTGATGCCTCTGAAGAATTATCAAAGACACAAAGGAAAGTAAGTTGCAGCCACATAAAACATTTTTAGAACAAAACGTGAAGTTGGGAATCCTACCTTCAGAGGAGGCTAAGCTTATTTTAGACTGTCATACCCCGCAACCCTGCCAACAAAAGAATTTGTATTCCTTATTTTAGATTTTAAGACAGTGTTTAGGTATGAGTTGTACTGTGCAGAATTTCAGAAGCTGGTCTTAGTATCTGTATTAACAGCCTTTCTCCAAACACTAAAAACAAACCTAAGTTTTACGTTCTAACACTTTTCCTCTGCAAAAAAAAGTACAGTGGTACGACCTGTATGAAACCCCTTCAAACAAACAAATGTTAAAACAGAAGTATAATTCAAGAAGTGTATCGGAGTGTTTATAAACCAGAAGTGTTAAGCAGCAGTTTCTAATTTCTTACTAAACTCAATTAGGCTTCAAATTTAGGAAAGCATTACAAACCAATGTGGAATTCTTGCTAGCTACGCTCAAACCTTCGCAGGTGTTTCAGTGTCGAAGGCCTCCTATGAGGATAATCAGAGGCAGCATAATCCAGATATAGGTCATATCCAGTAGGTCAAAACTTGCCTTCAACATGCCAAAAAGAACCGCGTGTTAGGTGCCCATTTGTCACTGAAGCACCTTGCAAGAGATGTGTTACTGGAGAACATTTCAAGTTTACCAACACCCAGCGCAACTGAACCGATGCTGTAGATAATGCACTTGCCCATTCTCACCAGTCTTTCCACACTTAATAATGAAGGGTTTTTCTTTACACAACCAAATTTAAAGCTTTGAAAACAACATTATTTGATTTTAGTTTTCCACAATATTAATCACCACATGCAATTTAGTTTTCTGATCATTTTGCTAAAAAACTGCACCAATATCAGAACAGTGCAAATCATATTTAATTTTAAAAGTTATAATGGCTTGAGTTCATAATTAGAGGGAACACTGTCAAGATCTTGATATTTTACTCACTCACCATTGCTTGCATTCCACTGAAAACAAACACTTTCCTGTCAATTTTGACATTTTTGCAATAGTTCCCCGTGCTTTTATCAGAGCTGAAATTAAGGGTATCATCCTCAATTTCAACACATGTAGTGCCTTAATAGCAATGTTTTTATGCACTTCCATCAACTGTTAGAATTCCATAAATATATTACCCCCCCACCCCAAACACATTTCCAGACTAAGAACTGGTCACTAGCACTTGTGATCCCACAAGTGTTTAAAGTTTTCCAGCAATGGAGAGATTTCAAGATTAAGAAATCTGAGGACTTCCCCTCTCCTACAGCCCCCAGTGTTTTCATTTTCTAGCAAGTTCAGAATTGCTTTCCACACCTTGACAGTGTTCCTTATAAAACCATATGACAGTAAAAGTGCCAGTAGGCATGGCAACCTCTTTGAAGGGAGCATTTAAACTCCTTGGCACTGGGAATGCCAGCACCAAGGATTACATTGAAATTCAAAATTATACTTAAGGCTACAATTAGCAAACCCACTTTCCATAAGCCTAATATTCTATCACTAGATTTGAAAATTCAGAAGCTAATGCAACTGCATACTTTTATGCTCAAATCTGAGGAAAAAGTTACTTTTTTTTTTTAGCAAGGGCAGTATATGAAACTGTGGTAGCAAGTCTCTTATGCATTGACTACTCATTTCACCATCATTCACTTACTTTGTCTTAAAGTTCAAAACTGGCAAGGCACATTTACATATTCCAATGAATACTTGACAATTTTAAATTACACTTCATGTCCCAGCTATCCCAGTAATTGACATACAACATACTAAAATGGTTTATTAAGATAACAAAAAAATCAATTAATGTGAAACATACAGGCTATTGGCAACCACTATTCTAAAAATTATGTAAATACAAGTAAACATACTGAAATGTGTGCGATTCTAAGTTTTTAAACCAGAAGATCTCTGTACTAACACACATTTATATTAATGACACATAAAAAAAATAAAAACTTTATTACAAAAATAAGTTACACTCGCCTCCAGCTTACAGTATAAAACAATTTTATTTGCAGGAATGCAAAATGATTGTTTGCCATGAGCATTTTCAACATATGACATGTCTAATTTTGTCAAAATTTGCATTTACTGGGGGAACTGGTGTGTATAAAACCTAAAT